>NW_021167889.1:0-250628 GCF_004154835.1 Alternaria arborescens | reverse complement strand
TTAATCTGCTCTATTAATATCTATATATTATCTTGTAAGGTGGTTGAGATATACGCGTGTAGAGGTGCGCAAAGTTGGTGGGGTGCGTCACTCGCTTGTACGCGTCACTCGCTTGTAAAACATGTTACACGTCTTGCGCATGGCCCTGAACGAAACCTTGAGACCAAGCTCGAATTGCTAGGTGGCTTTGTTCATGCAGTGTCGTACTGATAATCGCCTGTACCCATCACGTTGATACCATCTCATCTACAGACGCTTTTGCTCTATGTAGTGATCAAGGACTGACATCAGTCAATACATGCCACTAAAGTTCAATGACTACGTCTTTTTTTTTTTACCGACACACCAAGGCTCGACTGTTCATTGTATAAAAGCTCTGTCTGGAGTCCGTGACTGAAGTCATGCAGCCGCGTTGCAGGAGAAAGTCGTTAGGGACGCTGAAGATGCTGCCATGCCAGTTTTGCGTGAGTGAAAACACCCCGTGGACGCGGAGAAAACAACGCGTGTTGACTCTTAACGCCGACCGCCGATGGTAGTCAAACAAACAAACATCAACACGACAACATGCACACATAGCATTAACGTAGCGCATTACGGCCAAGTCTACCCGCAAACATTGCTCCCACATGCATTAGACGATATACTTATCTCGATGTCGACCGACGACACGCTGCCATGGACGACTTCCAGGTGCAATCGCCTGTTGCGACCGCTTTCTTCCAAACTCACGAAGCTGCGCAAAGAGCTTGAGCGACCACGCACCGCAAGCGCCGAGACACGCAACGTATCCTCTGCTTTTGCGATCAAAGGCTCGCCCCAAAAGACAACCAACTTCACCCGACCAGCAAACAAGCCACGAGGCTTCGAGAAGGCTAGAGATCCGGACTGGAGACCTGGCGCGAGGCCAGGCACAGGCAAGAAGACAACATACGGAGGCCGAGGTCGTGGAAGGGTGCCGGATCTGCAGAAGAGTGGCTCCCACAATGGCAATGCCAATACTTCGCGACCAGGCGAGATCGCCTTCACGCCTCTGATCTCAAGGATGGGGGGGCAGCTGCATAGTAGCCCACAAATGCCAATCTCGCCATTGCGCAGGTACTCAAAGGTCAAGGGCCCTCTTCTGGCTCCCTTAAAATCGCCTGCGACACATGTGTCGGACGAGATCCGCAAACTTGTACAAGGACTATCCGAAGCCTACGCAAACATTCTACAATCAACTACAACGGGTGGTGAAGCCAGGTGGAAGGGCACAAGGTCGCTCATGGGCGCTTGTTTGAGGAAGCTGCCAGCATACATTGAGCTTGAGGAGCACTTTGCGAAGCTAGACCGGCTCGAGGAAGACGGTGAAGAGGAAGATCGGGACATCGTGAACGAGATATACGAACATCTGGAAACGCGATTCGAACAAGAGCATGGTCAAGGCTGGCGTCCTTTCAAGTGCGTTGTCCGAGCGCATGCCACGACATTAATATGCGACGCCATCATGGATAAGGTGTTCGGCCTAGACAATGTGTTGGTCCTTGTAACGCATTGTTTGAACTCTTCTTCGTGGGATGAAGCTGAGAGGTTATTATTAGCCTATGCTCCTCTTGTTGACTCCGTACCAATACCCATCAACACACGAGCAGACCTATTCGATCCTCAAAGATCATCCTATCTTCATTCAGTGGGGAACTTTGTTCGCCACACAGGACGTTATCGCTTGCTCTATGATCTCCTAGATCATATGGTTGCCCTCGAACTTCTGCCTCTCGAGTGGCTTGCGACCGACTCTGTGCGCCCGGTATGGGATCGACTTGTTCGAACGATAACCGAGAACGATCATCGGACGCTCCGGAGTGCTCACCAGTTCTTCGAGACGGTTACAATCGCAAGCATGGGGCTACCGGACGCGCGGCTGTTAGAAGATGAAGTGTCTGGCTTCATATCACGG
The DNA here is from genome assembly GCF_004154835.1 of Alternaria arborescens. Classification (NCBI taxonomy): domain Eukaryota; kingdom Fungi; phylum Ascomycota; class Dothideomycetes; order Pleosporales; family Pleosporaceae; genus Alternaria; species Alternaria arborescens. The sequence goes on along the minus strand of NW_021167889.1, from coordinate 248,695 downwards.
CGATTCGTACCATCGTCTCGAAAGGAGCTTCGACAGGCGCTTGAAACTACCTTCTCAAGTCTGCTCACGGTGCTGTGTAGTATTGCCTTGGCCAACATCAATCGTGACGACCTTGCAGGCCAAGAAATCACCCAGCGAATTGTGTGGGTGCTAGATACGGTTGTCATCACAATATCTACCCGTGGAAATATTCAGGATGAGCTTAGGCTCCTCGGCGCAGACGTAGATGATGTCCAGATTATGGCGCAGCGAGCTATCTGGATACACTTCGCGTCGTTTTTAATACATCTGGAAGGTTGTGTGTGCTCAAAAATATCACCGCTCGATTGCTCCACATCCATCGAATTGGTCGACTGGATAGCGGACCAGTATTCGTCGAGCAACATCAACCTTGCGTTGACATTTGCAACTCTCCCATCTTTATTCTCTTCCATCGCACGCGGCACAGGGCGCATCTGGAAGGACGATGGCTTTGACCAGCTACAACGACTCGTCACAGCACTGATGACTACCTCTGCTCGCAGACTACCTCATAAACTATGGACGCTGAAGCGACTAGCATTAGAATCGGCTAGGGAATTTGCCCAAGGCACTGGTGACGGCGAGCATATGACCTACGTATGTAATATCGAGAAAACAATGCAGACACGAGGTCGCCTTGTCATCATGCACTCTCCACAGAAGAACGAATCACCCACTACTAGTGGTGGCTTCAGGTGGGAGGAGGGTATTGGCGAGTGGGTTACTTGCACACCATTTGTCGAGCAGAACATAAGCTACTCAGCAAGAAAGCCAATCCGAACGTTGGAACTTTTACCAACTCCCATGCAGTCGGAAGATGATACGACAGAAGCTCCTGATGTTGAAGATCATCTTCCAGGTGGCACACCGGACACACCAATATACGAGATGACGTCCTTGGAATATTACGGCGACCAAGTCCTACAGTCATCGCCTATTAAGAAGAGACCACGGACTTCCGCATCTTCGCTTGGAAAACGCATTCGCGCACCATCACCAAAGGTCGTCATACCTATGAAACGGACAAATGTAACACCCCCGGATACCCCGCCTTTCAGGTACTACTCTAAACTCCCTAATGAGGAGCAAGATAGTCCGAGACGATCTCGGCGCCCGCGAAAGGAGTTAAAGGCACTGCCTCCTCGAAGATGTTCAGAACGTTTTCGACCCTCACTCCAAAGCGGATTACATGATTTGAAGAGACCCATTTACGTTGAACCGGCGCTTGAGGTCAGTCATAGCGACGCTGAGGTCCAGAGCATCTCGCAGGACGATTCGGACTACTCACTAGTGTCAGTGGAGGAGGTTCACCCTAAGATTTTCCAAACTAAAGCTCTCCCATCACAACGCGCTTGTACACGTGGCTCCCACCCCATCACTTCTACTGTTAACAACGACGATAATACATCCGAACGCGATGAGCTTGGTAGATCGCCAGCTCACCCTCGCTCTCGAATGCGGAAGCGAACGAGCGCCCGCCAGGGTATTCAACCACGCAGGCAGATGTGTAAGGCAGGCCAAGGCATGATGGCTGATGTCAACGACGACAGTGAAGACGAGTTGAGTTTCTGTTAGGTATGGAATTCTCTTTTGCCTACTGTTTCCGACGCGTGCGTGCGCTCAGATGGCGTATTCTAGGGTTTTCTTGTGTTCGGTCAGTGTTGTATTATCTCGTGCGTTTTGTATTGATACCCCATACTTTTATATTTCGTGATCAATTTAGTTTGAATAAAGTGTACGCCCCTCATCCCTTCTTCATGTACATGTTGTTGGGGCAGTTTACCTACCGAACTGGCTCAACTGATGCATATACACAGTGGTCCCTATAAGTAAGAGCTGTTTTTTTTTTTGAGAAGCGAAAGCCTCAATACAATGCGGACACGACGAGTTTGCCTACCATCGAATAGGAACGACCTGTAGTTCGACAAGCGGGAGTAGGTGCTTGGGACAGGAGCGAACCCGCCAAAAACTGAAAGATAATTCTCATGCCGCCAAAACGATTCGAGGGGCCCGTTAGGGGGGTTTTGGCAAAACTCTACAGCAGTGCTACATAAACAAGCTCTTCCAGCGATATAACCTGTGGCCGCTTACGATTGAAGCCCTAGGCCGCCATCATTCAGATATAGAACGGAGTGACCCTTTTCACTGCCGAGTTCCTATTTTCCAGAGTGGTAGAAATATACAAGGAGAATTTGTAAATATCGAGGACGCATAGGAAATAGACAACAGCGTGAACCAGAGAGAGACAGCTCAGCTGGTCAGAGAAATTAGACAACAATCTTGCACGGGAGTCTTGAGAAAAACGAGAACACAGCAAACCTTGGCTTAAGTTCATGGTACATTTACACCCATCAGGGCGGCGTGTCGAGGGACATTAGGATATTAATGAAACAACAATCTTCTCCTCTTGCACTCTGTACATGGCGTAGCCCTTGCGACAAGTCTACTCTACACAGTGGAATAGAGCATTAGTGTAAAGCAAAGTGCTTATATGCTCAGAAATACAGAGCGATAAACAAAATCTTCTAGAACGTTCATATTCAGCGAATCAAAGACAAGCTCATCATCAACTAATGCATATCATAATACTTAATAACGTTGTTAGAACAGAAGGACGCAGGTCCCATGGTACCAAACAACCTCATCGACACTGTCATCAAACTCTCTTCTTTTTTTCGCCTAATGTGTTCATCTACGGAAAACAGCAAGATGCACGAAGAGCATTGTGATCTATCAGCTTCCTTGCTTTCACTTGGTCACACCACATTGCTTTGTTTTTCCACACGCTCGAAGCCAATCAGAAATGTGGGGCGCATGGGTGCTACATAACCTTCTCAAACCCTCTCCTCTTGGCAATTTATGTTACCCATATATAATAAAGGAAAAAGCAGAAAGGACGCCGCATAACGCGGTGAGAGACAGATTGTGAGGGGATGGTTGGGTGCACACAGAGTAAGGACGTATGACTAAGATCGATAGTCAAGGAAAAGGCTTGGAAAGCAGATGATATTGCGAATGTAACTTTCGTTTTATTGTTGTAACATCCTTGCCACTATGCATTAGTATCGTAGTTTGTCATGTAAGTATCACTGTACGTATAAGCGCATACGTTCTGGATAAATCCTGCCGAAGCCATGTATTTTTTATTGTTTACTCAAATCTGCATCCTGTAATCCAGACCATATTTTGTTCTTCGTCAACGACAGTGTGATACTCAATACCGTTATGGTTACTGTGTCGCACTTCAGTGTGAAATTGTCAAGCGTTAAGGACAGGCGTCAGATCGAAGGCCGTCGTGGCGCGTAGTAAGAACTATTGTCGAGAGGATGGATTTCTGTACAACATTTATTAGCAACGAAGTTCAATGTGATATTTGCGGGGGATGCGCCACGACGGGTCGTGTGAGATAAAGGCAAAGGAACATACAGTTGCAGTTGCAAGCTCCCGGTGCGCAGCCGCAGTCGGCGCAAGTGCATCCAGAGTTTCCGCAGCCGCCCTTCATTTTGATGTGTATTGGGAGAGGTTGAAAGTTTGGGTTGATAATTGAAAGAGTGGTGTCGTTCTGTTGCTTTGATCGTTTGCTGTAGAGAGAATCAGTCGGAGGGGTAGAAGCGGGGCAGGCCTTTTATATCTCAGGCTTCGGTGACATACCACTTCCGGAACTAAAGATGCGACACCGATAGCCGCACTTATCAATGGACCCTACGCTATGACACGGGCTCTTTTCCAAGTTTGCTATTAGGCGGGTCATCGGCGAATCATGGGTAGGAAAGTGATGTATGTAGTGGCTGTGGTGGCGAATCGAGCGGCTGGATGAGGGGTTGGCGCAAGCATGTAACCTGATTTGAGCAAGTTACGTGGGAGCTAGTGTGTCAGCTTGTCGGGTGGGGCGTAGACGGTGCATGTGCCACCGGAATGTAGATAACACTGTAGATACCCTGGAATATACGAATGCGACGTCATTTCGTTATCATGTCCTGTGTACTTTCTCTTGTTTGCCAGCGAAGTCGTCGAATTGTGGCTTTACATGTGGCGACGATATGGCATGATGGAATAGCCGTATTCTGAGCATCCAATGTAAGTGGCCAGACATATTGAAATACCGAATCTGTTGCGCAGCCTTCAAGGCTGTTCATGCGCCTAGGGCACTCAGCTTCGATGCGTGGGGTACGTTCAAATCACGCCTCTTTTTCCCATGTTGGCAAGATCGATCACCTCCTCTTCCACCTCATTCTCTACCGTGTGCTTCCCTTTCGCATTCTTGCCGCCCTTAGCCCCGCTTTTGTTATTCACATTCCCTCTCTTTCCATCCTTGATGCTACCCTCATCATCGTCATCGTCTCCAAACAGAAAGCCTTTGCCCTTCATGCGTCTCTTCTCATCAGATGAGAAGGTTGAGTGCGCGGCACCGGAGGCGAAGTTTGAGGATGCCGAGTCTTCACCAAGCATCCAGGAAAAATTTGAGGATGTAAGATGCGGCCGTGACGGGGGAGAAAGAGTCGAAGCGAGCTTTGACGGGGGAGATAATGTGCGGGCCGGCGGTGATGTGGGGCGGGAGCTCAGCGGGGTAGGGTTCCTAGAGTTGGCTCTTAATGGAGTGGTCGACTGAGATGTCGTGCTCAAAGAGAGAGGTGGAACACTGGAGGCTTGCCCCGACGACATCGGAGATTGAGGAGTCGGAGAAGCCAAGCTGATTGCGGCTTGTGCAGTTGAAGCTTGTTCCGTAGCTTCATCGACAGGAAGTGGCAAGGAAGAGTCATCAAGATAGACTTGAACGAACTGCACTTTCGCGATCGCAAGGCTAAGGGCTTCCATTGCTTCTTTCCCCTTTTCATCATTTTCTTTTGCTTTTTGTGCCTCATCACGCTCCCTGTGATACTCCCACAAATCTCCGACGGCAACTTCTAACATCTTAGCTAGGCTCTTGTTCCTGCGATCCAGCTCTTCCATCTTCTTGAAAGTGTTGGCTGAATGTACCCTTTCAAGGGTTGGTCGCCCGCTGGCAGCGGCTGTACTCGGTTGACCGGGCTTTCGGAACTCTCTCCCTCCCGAGCGTGGTGTCGACTGGCCGGAGTTTGTCGCTGACTGGTAAGCTTCGACGTTCTTCCTCACTTCACCTACTGCATCCCGTAAGGCTTTCCCTACACCCCACTGCGAACCACGATCTAGCACATTTTTGGCAGCACCTTGTATCAAGGCCTCGAAACCAGCGCCCTGTTGGGTCACAAAACTCCTTGGTGACCCGATGCTTTGGCGCGTTCGATTGGAAATGAATGAAGGCGATGGCGACGGTTCGCGGGCGTTGAATTTTGGCTCGGGCTCAATGATAGGTGCTTGCTTGCCATATCGCGTGATGATTTCTGCGCCACCAGGTGGAGTAAGGTGATCGCGAAGGTACAACGCGTCCTTTATGAACGTATATGGGGGTGTAGCTGGTTCGGGATATCTCAGTAGAAGTGCAAATGCTTCATTTGTGTCAGCTGCCATCAGCTCCCATCGTATGCGCAACAGCATAGCTATTGAAATCATGTCAACGAGCTCTAGCGTAGAGTCTATAGCAAAGAGTGCGTCCCACATGTCGAAGACAGCATCGAGTGAGAACTCTCGTCCGAACAGAAGGCGTATCCAGCGTCTATTTCATGTTAGACTAGTCAAGCACAGATGCATGTGGTAGCTTACAGAAGGAATATTTGAGGCACGATCTCCAGCTTTACGAGGTGGGTATGCAGTTCTGGGTCTACCTTTGGTAAATTGCCTTCAAATATCCTAGAGCTTCGTGCAAGCATTGGTGTATCCTTGGTTGTAGATCCAGTTTCAGCCGGCGCGTAGAATGATTTTGCTGTTTGCATGATGATGGAGAAGAGCATGTGCGTATCATGCTCAATGTACTCCGAGTCCAACATCTCAGCGAGACTGTGATCCATTGCGGCAGTGTTCCCATCGGTCGCGTCTATCGCATCTCTTTCCACAACCCACAGCAAAGGCGCGAGTATCTCGTGCATGCCTTGGCGATATCCTATATCAGGATGCATTTTGCACCAAACAAACAGTATATCCAGCATCATGTTCTGAGTGGCAGGCTGGCGGAAATACACATTGTCCGGCATGCATCGCTCAATATCTTGGAATATCTCGGCACGGAGTTCTTCGTCGGCACGGAGGGCTACCCATGGTGACTTTTAACACTTAGTACTTGTCAATAAGCGATATGTCTGATGGCGGCGTCGGCCTGTCGCAGGTGTACACACCTCTGATAGTTCGCTCAATGGGTCGACCGAGGACTCGAATTCGTCTGGGTTTCGTATGGCACGGAGGTAGTGTGATCGCAGAGAGTTATACGTCTTGCGCGCATGGCTGAGGTGGGTAGGCCACGACGAGCGATCAAGCGTTTTGAAAACGAGGAAGATCTAATCTTGCCATGAGCGTTGAAGGGAGAGGAAAGGCGCAGTGAACGGTACCTTCCAACAAACGGACCGGAGTCCTGCGGTGATCTGGGGTTCCTTGTGCGCAGAGACGTGAATCTTGAGGTCGGTCAGGGAGTGGAAGTCATCGAGCTGCCGCCAGTGCTTTCTGTGCAAGGTTAGAATTGGAATCACATAGACGTACAATGATAGCTCACTCAGCTTCGGATACGGAGCGCATAGTGGAATATTGCAGAGAGCAGTGTGAGTACTGTGTCGGCAACGTCCAAGCACCCTGTTGGTAGCTCTGCGCTGTGATGCAATAGCACGCTGCGGGGCAATTCGAGCCGACCGAGACGTCACGTGGTACATGGGACGCTCGAGCTCACCCTAGTTATCACGGAACGCTTGGAAGATACGCATGGTAGTGCATCCGACGTGTTTGCTAGGATGCCGCTTGTAAACGCGTTGTTGAGTCAGGGTCAGGGTCCGTTGTCTGTGTTGCATCTGGTTGCTAGAGGGAACGATAATAGATCACGACGTCACGTAACTGCATGACACGAATACGATCGAGGCACAGTACTGTGTAGCATCGGACGATGGTGTCTAGCATATCTGATAGCCTAGTGCGTAGTGACTTTCTAATTCCATCTCCACACTACGCTCGCTAAGAACGGGAACAGAAGGATTAACTTCACGATGCAGAATCTTAGGCTGAATGCCAATGGCGACCCTCGGAAAGTCGCATGCGCGTGCGGGTGCGAGTGCGAGTAATGGAACGAGCTCGAGTCTATTGAACCAAACTTGCCTCAACTGCCCACTTGTCGGACTGAAGATGACAAAGTCGAGGGAGACGTTGCATAGTGACGAAACTAACCCACAGTGATCGACGATGTCTCAACTTTACCAAGCCACGTGCGAGTAGACTTCGATGGTGTTGGGAATTAGTCTTTCTTCACTGGGACTGCGTTGCGCTGGCCCTCTATGACGAGCCTGTCCATGAGACCCGGGGCTAGAATGTCCTGCCGGAAACGCTCCTGCTGCAGCCATTCTAGCGCACGCAGCGTGGGGCCAGGGTGACTGAAGCGACACGATCAGTAAGCAGGCGGTGAGATGGGCGGTGGACGTACTGGAGGAATCTGATGTACTTTGGGTCTTTGAAGTACTGCAGGTAGCCGAGGTAGGCGACGAATTCGGGCTTGTCGAGCATTTTCTGCTGGGCCAGGTAGTTGAGATAGACGGGATTGGCAAGGCACTGGACAAACTAGGCGTGTGTTAATGAAGGTCAAACAGGGGCTAATGACGACGCAGTATAGGGGAATTGCGGACCTCGAGCTCGAGCTCAAAGCGCGAGTAGCCTCCCACGCCCGGGGCATCTTGGGTCGTCTCGTGAGCCATGGCTGGCGAGTTTGACAGCTGACGGTGGATAGTCGGTATGGGAGCGGCGCTTGCAGGTCACACTGAGGCTGAAGAAAAGCAGTTCAGGGTCTTCCCCGCAATTCCCAGGTTGCGCAGAGTCGGCAGCTAATCCAGTTGGGTATGTGAGGCGGGCTAAGGATCGCGCACTTGCACAAACGGGTGCAAGGACAGCAGGGTTGAGGAGCTTGTGTAGAGGAATCGAGTCAAGTCTGCGGTCGTGTCAAACGACAGGTTATGTTTCGGGAGTGGTTGAGGGGGTTTCAATGGGCGCGCACCGTAGCTGGGCAGGCAGAGCAGCACTAGACGCGATCAAAAGCCATCGCAGAGGCTGCGATTCAGCCAAACAGAAAGTGCATATCCAGAGGTTTGTTGTCCCATGCGTTGCCATGCAGCAGTGCACTGAGTGCAGCTCGGGCCCCGACCCCACAGGCACAGCGGATTAGCACCCTGATTTACCGTCTAGACAGTCTTTTCCGGCCAAAGTGGCTGCGGTTTAGGAAGCTCGTGATCGGGCGCTCGAATCACAGCCGGACGGTGCCACGGAACCACGCACCCACGGTCGGTGTCTTGCGGTAAACACGAGGCCCAGCTAAGCTCTGCCTCTAATCCCGCCTCTAAAAGCCCCAACTAGGCCGCTCTTGCCCTCGACGGTCTATAGCTCAGGCACTCCTACTACCACCTCCTGCCTCCTCCTGACTCTGCCACTTGATCCTCTGCCATCTGCACCACCTGCTTTTTTGCTTTCCTTCTCCCTCACCACCTCGCCATCACCACCACCACCACCTTCACCACCACCTTCACCACCACCACTACCCGCGCATTGCTGTCTTGTATTCACTAGGCGTTGCATAGACTACTAACGGGCCTCAAACACGAGCCATCAAACACGCGCCCCGCCCGCCTGTCGTCTGCCCGCCAACAGGGCCCGTCTATCCTCAGCACGAAACACAGCAGAGCATCGGTACCACCGCCAGTCTTGGGAAAATCTGCTGCCGCCCCTTTTGCTGCTTCTGCTCTACGCGAGGTGCGCCGGAACAGGATTGTCCCCAGTGCGTCACCAGCCAACAATTGCACAAAGCACGCCTGTCGTCTCCCGCGGCGCCAGTGTTTGATTGGGCCGCCCAGCAGGGTTGTGAGTAGCGGACGGCATCATGTTTGCAGAGCCGTCAATGCCAGGTAAGGCTCCTGAAATGGCCTGTTTCACCGAAACCGCTGCCTGTGACGAAATCGGACGCGCTGCTGATCATATTGCTTATCTACAGAGAGGCGACCCTCGCCAGGCCTGCAGCTCAACCTCTCCTCCAACAACCCCTTCCGCAGAGCTGCTTCACCCGCCTTCCCCTCGCCCGCCAGTGCCAACCGCTCGAGCTCGGGCAGCAGACCAATGTCGCGCAATCCCTTTATATCTACCTTCGAGGCCGAATTTAACAAGGAGGCATCCCGAGACCTCGTTGACATGTCTGCCACCATGAAGGAATCTCCCAAGAAATCAACCTTTGGCTTTGCCGCCGAAGAGCTCTTTGTATGTTCACCTCCCCTTGCACCCCAATTGCCTGTGACGCGACGGGTACCGACATCGTCACGTCGTACAAGCCACATCATTCCTCCGCTGTATTAAATACGGTACAATCCCTAGCCGCCATTGAGCCACCAAACATGGACCGCTTCAGGCGCTTCGTGATGCAGTTTGCTGACTACCCTGCTCTTACTCAGGCCAACCTCACCATCGATGACAGCGACAAGAAGCGAGCTCCCCCACCACGCCCGGCTCCTGCCCGGAGCGGCACAGATCCCCGTGCAGGCCACCGCCCATCTCGCTCCGAAGAGGAGAGGCGCGCCGAGCGCATGCGTGAAGCTTCTCGTGGCGGCTCTCGACCACGCGGCCCTCCTGGTTCTTCGCGTCCTCCCCACCTGAGCAGTCCCGAACGTCGTGAGAACCGCCGTCCTCGACGCAACTCTGAATCCTCCATCATCGACCGAGGCTCGTTGGATCCGCGTGAGGAGCGCAGGCGCAGGGAGCGTCGCAAAGAGCGCGAAGAGCGTGCCAAAGATGGTAAAGATAAGAACGGAAAGCGTGTCCGCAGGCCACAAGGTCTTGATCTCATCGACAAACTCGATGTGACTGGCATCTACGGACCTAGCATGATCCACCACGATGGACCATACGATGCTGTGCAGCCCCACCGGAACCGTAAGAAGGACCAGCGCGCACCTATGCATGCCTTCCCTGTCGGTTCGGCCAACAATACTCTAGGTGGCTCCGGACCGCTTAACACCAAGATTGATCTAGACAGGATCCATGGAAGAGGTGCTGAGGGCTTCACCGACTTTGCCGGTGCCGAAACCGAGTGGAAGAAGCCTGCTCCAGTGGCTGCAGAGTTCAGTGCAAAGGGCCGAGAAGACATTGTGCACGGCGAGCAGACCCACGGTCTTGGAACATCCACTTTTCTCGAGGGTGCCCCGGCATCCCGTAAAGCGATCCAGGAGGAGTCTGACGCTCAGCGACAGAAGCAGCTGGCTGAAGGTGGTTTGGGCCGCAAGAAATCCATTGCCCAGCGATTCCGCGGCATCTCTCAGCCCCGACGTTATGGTGATGGTCCTCGCATCACCTCGCCCGAGGCACGTTACGGATCTGCCACCAGTCCAAGTGGTCCTTACAGCGCTGGAGCCATCTCGCAAACCAAAGCAACAGAGCAGAACCCATTTTTCAGCGACGACTACGACAAGGCCTATGATGCCAAGGGTGCAGCTATCAAGACCAACGAGGGCGGACCTTCGCCACCTCGAGGCGCTGCGCTGCAACGATCCATTACCACAGATAGTATAGGATCTCCCACTGGTGAGGGCAAGCCCAGTGGTGGATTCCTTAACCGGGTCAAGTCTCTGAAAGGTGGACGCCGACGCCCTGCTTGAGAATACATAGGCAGGGTTGGATCGACTTGACCACTTTCTCCATCATCTCAGAACTACCTCGAAACACAAAAAGACACGACGTGCATAGCGCCATAGCGATGACGGCTGACAGCGCCTATTTCTCCTATTGTCAAACACATCCTTTCGGGACATACACTTTCCTTTCGTCTGGCGTTGGGGCAGTTTGGACTTGAAAGCACGAGGTCTGGATACCACTCATGTGTAACAGAAATCATGGCGCTCCAAAATGCTTGACAAAGGGCTTTTTCTTCAATCACCGATCTCCAACTCTTCAGTCGAATCACTTTTCTTTTAATGCGAAGAAATTGGGCTACTTTGTGTAGCTTCTACAAACAAGTTTGCGACACTTTTGGGGGATGCAAGGCGTGAAAAATCCGTAGCTTGAATCGAAATTTACAAAGACCAAACCGTTGCGCCCTACCGTATCTGCTATCTTAGTAGACGTTGCTTCAGAAGCAAATCAGACATGCACGTATGAGACCGTTGATTTGCCCCCTTGATCGCCATCTAGACCTGCTCGATGTTCAGGGGCAGGAGATGTCCCACCAGGATCGACCTTGACGCGTTTCTGTCGCCCAAACCCCCCACTCAACCCACTGCCCAATCTTCGATGCGCGGACCTGGATGCCGCCGCTGCCCCTGGCACATGACTTACATCGCCGACATGTTTCTCAGCCGCATCCGACTAGCACTAAGATCGACAGCGGACTTTTGGGACCGCAAGCCACCATCGTATCCCCCCAGCATGATCTTCGGTGCCACAACTCTGAGGGATGTGTATGGTCTTGGCTAGGGCGTCAGTTGCTCGTCAGGATTGATCGGAAGCTAGTGGATGCCTTGATGTTGGGTTGAGCAGATGATGGATATGGTGTGGGCTCGGTAATTTGTACTATGAAGATTTGAGCGAGCGAAATTGCGGAGTTTACATAGGAACATAGACACGTCCCTACTTTGCTAACTGTTAAATTCAATGTACGCGGTGCGTATATGTCGGTGACCCTGGGATGGAAGCGAGACAAAATCCCAAGTATAGGAGAATGTCTCCGAATCTCAACACGTAAGACTTGTCGTCACGTAACGTCTCTCATAGATCGTGCGCTTGTTGAATTTAGTCATACCGTACGAAGTTCGAGTGTAACTTACACGAGTTGCCTAGATGGCGCGCGCCTTCTTGTTCCATCTTGCGCTAGCACTTTCCTTTCCGAACTCGGTTCCGATTGGCCTCAGAGTCAACTCACAACCATGCGGCTAGCAGCAGCAACATGGCCGCCGTTGATATCACCTCAAATAAGTTGAGTGGAAGCGCAAGACCTGCAGAGCCGCTACTCGCATCCCACTCGATCGACGACAAAGACCTCGGTGAGCTGCTAGAGAGCTTGTGCAGCGTCAGTATCGAGAAGAAAGAAAAGGACGAGAAGAAACGACTGCGGAGTGGAGTCAAGAGTTTGGATGATGCACTGAGCGGCGGACTACATAGTGGACGGATTGTACGAATCAGCGGAGAAGCTGGAGCGGGTGCGAGCCAGGTGAGTAATATGAATATTACTGTCATCGAAAATCACTTTCCAGAGAGACCGTGAGAATGGAATGTTCGTATTCTAATATTTTTAGATCTGCTGTACCCTACTCATAGACTCTCTTCTTCAATATGAGAACTCGGCGGCTGCCGTTATTGATACAACAGGCAATTTCGATGTAGTCCGATTGTACGCAATGATTGTTGCACGACTGTCTCAACGACCAAGGCCCACGGCTTCACTGCACTCTGCAATCAATCCAGAACCTGGAGCTTCGATCGAGGACCTGTCAGCAAGGATTTTGGACCGCGTTAAGATCATGCGAGTTTTTGATTTTGTTGGTGTGAGAGAGGCCATCGAGGAGCTTAAGGATGATATTGCAGGGCAGAATGTTGCGGAACCCACCCTGGCAAATGAGAAGATGAAAGAAGCGCTACCAGTCGAAAAGGTGAAGATGAAGCGGACATATGTCGCGGACTCCGAGGACGAGGAAGACGACGAGGAGATGTTGTTCGATTCAGAATCTATCGTTACCGCAGCAGCACAACCAGCAAAAGACCAAGAAGGAGCGGAGGCACGACTACTCGAGCCAGTGGGAACGCTAGGAATCACGCACGCGGAAGCAAAGCGAGGCTACATCAAATTCATGCTAGTCGACAGTTTTGCCCATGTCTTCAACCCATTGTTGAAAACCGGTTACATCCGGGGTATTTGGTCACAATCACATTTTCATTAAGAACAGGAATGCTGACTAGCTCCCAGCGAATACCATGGCAGCCTCTTTATTCACCACTCTCACAGACTTAACAAGGTCTCATTCACTCCATACCCTCCTCATAAACCCGGCTCATCCTCCCCGCGCTTCCTCACCGAAACGCTTCGCACCACAGAATCAACTAGGTCCTCTGCCCCAGCAACAACGTTGGAACCCGCCTCTCCCGCCTTCCATCTTCGCGAGCAATGACGCTGTACCTGGTTTGATGGATCTCCTAGGAAGGTATACAGACATGGAGATATTAGTGAGTCGGATACCAAGACGGCCACTGGATGCGAGAGTTCACTACAGTGATACCGAGAGATCAGGACAGAAGAGAGGCGTTGAGATGGTGGGTGTGTTGGAGATAGTGAGCGATCGGTGGGAAGGGAGGAGTGGAGCGTGGGGTACGTTTCGCGAGGGAAAAGATGGAATCGAGATGTTTGAGATGGATTCAATACACAGGAACACAAGTCTAGGGTGTTGATAGTGAGGGTTCGATGGAGAAGTCGTCGTCACCAGTGTTTCTTACCCATCCCTTCAAGGCTTTGCGTATGTCTTCTTTAGCCCTGGTCCTCTCGATGAGCTCTTCAGATCCTTTCATCTCCGCATACTTCCTCTTGCGCAGTGCCCCACTCGTCACCACTGTTCCACATAGTACTCCCGCCAAGCGCAGGCCTTCTAGCCACAATCCCCTTCGGCATATCTTACTTGCTCCTCGAGGGTCTAATTGCTTCCGGCCCTGCATTACGCCGCCAATCAGAGTCTCCTGCCAAGTCGGTGTCCACACCGCAGATATGTTACTAGGCACCGCTTTTTCGGTAGCGGATAGTGCGCGGCGTGACCAAGTGAACTCTCGATCTGTGGGAAGGATGGTGAAGGGCTGGAAGCGGTAGCCGCCTTTCCACTCATTCGAGTCAAGACACCTGAGGCGACCGGACGAAGAGAAGGCGCGTTCACATGCTTGTGGTATATACTGGGAGTCTGGCAGCACCAAGGTTTCCAGGTAAGCGTTCTGGGGACTAACGAATAGAGATGATGTTGATGAGAGCAAGGAGGTGGCTTGTTTCACTGCAAGCTTGTCTGTGCAGGATTTGCTCAGCGTAGGCGGCGCGTCTGGTCGCGAAGGCTTCGCGCGAACGACGCCCAAAAGAGAGAAGTTGGATCGCCCTCGGAGTGCTGAAGCCTCTCCTTCATCACCGGAATGTGGTGTGGAGGAAAGAGTTGGCGGCGTACTGGTCCACGGCGTTGCATCTTCTTGCGCAGCCATAGTAAGCTCCATGCTTGCGTCTCCACAGGGTGCTTCAGAGCAGTACATATGAAGGGATACATCTTCTCGGATTGTGAAAGGCTGCTGTAGGTCTCTGGTTTGTTCGTCAGGTGATACTTTTCGAAGAAGGCCGGACGTTGGATAAGGTGGCGTTGATATGAGAGTACATTCGTCCAAGAGGTAACGGTTGAAGGCTCGAATGGCGATGACCTCGGCGTGCCAGTCGTGGAGGATGTTACCGTGTGCGACGGGTAGTTTGTTGGCAGGGAGACATTTCATGCCAGTGCTGGAAAAGGTTCAGTGCATGTCCATAGTCGCTCATCTCGTCTACGAGCAGATTCTATGCAATAGCTAGCTTGTTCAGGGTCAATTGAATCAACCCCATGCGCCCTGTCTGACCTGTATGGCTAATACCTCCCCCGGCGAATTACTGGGCTACACGATGCCCGTTTTTGAGAAAGCACCCTTGGAGGTCGGGTGATGGAAATGGCTCACCCTAAAGATACACATGACAGGCTTTGGCCTTCACTAAGTCATGAGCATAAGCAAGTAAAGCTCCTTCCGGATGCAAGTGAGCGATTACCTTTAGATAAGACGATTCCGGCGAGGGGCACCCATTCCCTCGCGCCATCGTGGCGGGGTCTCGGCTTCCTCTTTTCAGGTAGCTGAGCAAAGGCCCGTAACACGCAGTCTGCGATGGCATTTGCATCTGGGGGCATGGCAGCGAGTGCAAGTTGTGGGTGGAAAAAGTGAGGGCGGAGTTAGGGCTCGGATGATCCGGGGAGCCAGGCAGAGCCAGGGTCCATTGTTACCTTCGCGGTCGCAAAGCATCGCTCCTGCTACTCAATCACAAAGAACCCTGTCACACGCTCAGTACGAGTAAGATCCGGGCTGCCTTCACCTCCACGTACCGCCTTGGTTTTAGTCCTCTCTCCTCAACATGCAAGCGTTTGGTGAGCAATGGCCATGCGCCGCACCGTCGCATTTGCGACTCAAACACTCACGATTGCAGTACCCAAGAACCGACGAGTAAGACAGAGCTAGTACACGGAAGCTGCATGGGCTGACATCTGCGCAGCCAAAGTTTGACCTACACCTAAGAGTGAGCTGCCCGTATCAAGGCGTAGGATGCTATGTTGACGACGCCAGATAATCGACCTGAATAACGTACCACTCGTATCCGGCACATCGTTTATAAAATGGCACCTCTCGCATTCGACAGCCGCCGAGCATCGTGGCCGCACAGCCAACTGCCAGGTCAAGGACCACAAAGTCGCCTACAACTACGACATCACCCTCCCTGTCCGCCTTACTGTTGACAAGAATGGCATGCTACAGGAGTGTTGCATCGAGTTCGAGGTCGTGCAAGAATACGGCAGAGGCTCGGGAAGAGGCGAACGCATCACACTGGGAACCATTAAGCTCAATCTCGCCGAGTACGTTGAGCAGAGCGAGATGGCGACCATGGCGGGTGAGGAGCCAGGCGTTACACGGAGATACCTTATGCAAGACAGCAAGATCAACAGCACGCTCAAGCTCGGGATATACATGAAGCAGACGGAAGGCGACAAGAACTTCATTGCGCCTGCCCTAAAGACGGCGCAAGTTTTTAGTGGAATCGCTGGTATCATGGCAGGAGAGCAGGCCGAGCTTGAGGATCACGGAGGTAAGGCGCACCCGACTCAACCACGAGCTTGTACTCATATGCACAGTTGCGCCCTCATTGACAAGTAAGTCACGCGAAGCCGGCGAACTCCAAGACATGTATCGACGTACGCTCGCCGCATATTGGTCCGCACAACCCGGTGAGCTCAAGGCAGACGAATGCATCGAGGACATTTTTGCAGGAGGAGATGGATGGGGCGATCGCGAGAAACCATACTCTCAGCAGCCGCGAGCCCAGCCCTTGCGGTTCGCAGCGGGTGATAGCAGCAGCTCTGTGAGCGAGAGCGAGCCCAGACACATGCGCGGCAGCAGCAGCTCTCATCGCAAGTCGCATGAGACACTGCGCCCTGGAGACATAAACTCAAGTCACTCACCCAACGTGCGGGGCAGAGGAAGTCTGGAGCAGCAGGCATCGCAGATGAAGGCGGAGGCTGCGCGAAAACGACATCGTCCACACCACGAGGTGGATGAATTTGATTTGCGAGAAGACCTAGTCAGCTGGCATCGTCCAGCCTAAGAAGTCCCAATGTAGCACTGTAGACACAAATCCCAGCACCTAATATCTAACTTTGAGGTGACGCAACGTATTATGACGCGCCTCGCACGTGAAAGCGCGATGGCAGAATTGGGCGGTCACGAAAGTTGATGCACGCATTGCACTTTCCAAACCCGTTACAACCATCACCATTGCACGTCTTGACCACGCCGAACTCCTTCATGCTTGCGCCCCGTACCTCTAGTGCATTTGTATGCCTCCGATGTGAAGCGCAAATTACCCGACGGCGACTTCCTGCCTTTGCCCGTCCACGATCCCACGCCAAGTTTTCTGCATCTACTCGCTGCCACGATGATGCTGAAGAGCTGGCGGTGCCGTCGCAGGCGCAACAACCAAAGCTGAAGATCACAAGAGAAGTGACGCCCTTGAACCGACTAAGGAGAAAGAAGGGGGGTAGAGTCATACGAGAGACAGCAAATTTGGGCGTGAAGCGATTGGGCGACGATGCCGATATTTTGGTTCTGAGGGAAATCGCAGAACTGACACCAGAGAAAGCCGCCGAAAACCCTGAAGAGCCTGAAAAGACCGTATCCTCCGAAGCTCCTGAAATCCCAGACATAGTCGCCTCTCTGCAGGAGGAAGGGAAGGACGTCACGCCGGAAGAGATATACGAGCAGATCGAAACCTTGCGGCCGAAAAATGATAGCGGCCTCGATGAGCCGCATTATGTCAAGCAAACGACCTTTGTCAAGCTTAGGAAAACACTCATGAATGGTTTCACACATCAGCAGTTAATAGCATTCTATTCGGTCGCTAAGAACATACGGAAAGAGAAAGTGAAACAGGGTGTCATAAACAGCATCAAACAGAAGCCAGGATCAGGAGACCAGGATCGGTCGGTAGAGCGCTCTGAGTGGCAGCCTGGTACCACGGATATCACCCAGCGCTTGCCTGGCGTCGATCGTCATGTCAAAATCAAACGTTACCGTAAAAATGTCAGCAAACAGCTGCTCGTTGATCGCATACTGAGGGACGTCTGGAATCTCATGCTCTTGGAAGAGATAGAGTCGTCTGGGGAGCTTGAGCTTTCCCTGCAATCATGGCAGTTGGCGCTCCTGGAGGCTGGCGGTACGTACATTAGCACATGTCATCATGAAATTCGCTGACATGGCTGCAGAAAAGGAAACACTGTTGGACAAGATTCGACGGACCCGGCGAGCAAGACTCGATGTATACAAACAGCACGGCATCCTTCGCATCACAGCAGATAAGACCACAGCCGAGTACGCTGCCGACGACATCGAAGAAGCTCTTCAACGCACGGAGATGAAGGGGATGAACTTGAGCAGCTACCTGCATCAGAGTGCCAACATCGATGTTACATCGAACCCCAAACCAAATTTGGTTTCGTTGTTCTATACACAGAAAGACTTCGATATTGTCTCGATGCTGACTCGTACGAGTATCGAAGCTGTCGGCAAGACCATGGTATGCCCGGGCTTTGTAGAACGTTCTGAACGTAGCTGATTCCTGCAGTTAACGATCAGAGGCTTCGACAAGAACTCTATAGACGAAGCGAAACGAACACTGATCCGCTTCCTGCCTTTCGAAGAGCCAGTTACACGTACTTTTGATACGCAGCCATTGGAAAATGACGATAGCGCAGCATTCTTATTGCCAGTGTTCCCAGAAGACAGTTCTGTAGAGTACAAGTACCGCAGAGGAGATTTAGGACGTCTATCGATGCCTATCGTACGCCTCACGGAACCTGAATATGTTGATTCTGAGGCCGAGAAACTTGCGAAAGCCCCGAAGACAGCATTGCACGCTCTAGTGAATCGCACTACGGCGACCGTACTACGATCTGCCTCTGATGTGTCACTGCCTACACATGAGCTTAACCATTGGATCCCGGAACCGACATATAAGCTCTCTGCTGAATTTGGTCAGGTATTGTTTCCCCTGAAAAATGCAGACTCCAAACGAGTAGTAGAAGCAGCGCTCGCCCAACCATCTCAGTCGCCTTTTCTGCCAACAATCCCTGGCTTAAATAACCTCCTTGCCTCACCCAATCTGACAGCTACTACGCGCTTGCAAACGCCATCTTTACACTACCAATTCAGACCTGATCTCTCGAACGCGTCTGGCCAATTACTCCCCAGTCTCAACGTACAGATGCGTACCGGCCGGAGTGGCGCCAGAGCAACTCTTCACAAAATGACACTCAGCTTCCAGCAACGCGTCCACGATGTTCTGCTCCCTGATAGAGCATCAGATGTACGATTCTATCGCCGTGGAAGTCTGCACTTCAGCGTCAAGGACCACAACGACGAGAACGTACAGGCATGGGTCGATGCTGTAGTAGAGAACATTGAGAGTGGCGGCCGCCTCACCGCTCCACCCCTTCGCATCGAAATTCCCGAGTGGACTATACCCGGAGTTTCGAGTGAGGAAAAGGGGACACGCAATGTCACATACCACTTCTCTGGTGTCCAATTTCGGCAATCTGTCACCGGAAACTTGTTCGGTGAAGATATCTCATATAGCACAGTGCAGTCTGGCAAATTTGGCGCAAAGGGCGGTATACTCACGGCACATTACAACGGCCATGGCGATAGAGAATTGCGCAATGAAGTCACCGTCAAAGCTTTTGTGGAAAACTGTTTGGATATGGTAGACCTGATTACCAATGCCAGCATGCAGACACTGCCTGTGTCTAGACAGCTTCGCCCACGGTATGGGAATAGTGAACGCAAGGCGAAGCGGAGCGACATGTTGGCTAGTGAATCTCAAGCTGCCCACGAAAACGTTCAACTGGCAAATGGTGTTCTTGAGCCTTTTGGGCAGCATCCTCACCATAAGGACGATATTAAGGTGGAAGAGGATATGGAGGCTGATGCAAAGGTAGTAGAGGGTCAGCCTGCAGATGTGAAACAGGAGTCACAATCTGACGACCCACGTGTGGAAAGACAAAACGACACTACCCGCACTTTGTAATGAAATCAAACTCACCTCCTCAAATCAACTTCCTATGACGCTCCTGGTCGTGACTTGATTGACCGACATCTGTCGTACACGGGCTCACAATCAGTATTGCTAGCACGGAAAACAAGATGGTAATTGGATAAACCAATATTTCGCAAGGAGAGGATACGTTGTAGTCTGGCAATTTCAATCGTTGCTGATGCAACGACGGGAGCGAATATGCGTTGTTGATTGTACTTGAGATATCTACCGCGAGTCTTGCATAAGCTGTAGCAGGCCTTCCGCCGCGTCACCCTTTACACCGCCGACACTGCGAGCCAAGCTATACTGTTGTTGCTTGAGTCTTTGGAGTCTATAATGCGGGTCTTCTTCCCGCAGGTTGATGCGATCCGTGTCGTGTTCACCTATTCGTATCCTGGACTCAGATGGCGGCTCGTAGTAGCTCCTGGCTCGGATGGGTGAGGAGAGCTGATCAGGAGCTACAGAATGGGGCAGCTGAGGCCCGGGTGGTGAGGAGGAAAGGACGTATCCGGATATCATACGTGATGATGCTGGCATATTGCCTTGTGGGATTGCGAACTGAACTGGTGCAGGTCCAAGTTTACTTATGGGACGGAAGGGATCCAGATTTGCTTGCACAAAAACAGGTCCTGGATCGCGTCGCGGGGATGATACAGTAATGTTCGGTACGCGATAAGCGCCCAGAGACTCGCCGGAAGACGTCATGGCTGTTGATCTCGACGCGTTGAGCGCGTCTGACGAGTAAGAGGCACGGGCTTCGTAAGGCCCGATGATATCCGCGTCGCGCTTAGTGACCTGGTTCGTCTTGATCTTGTACAGGCCAAACTTGAGGCGCGTTCGCAATTGTTCGGCACGCGACCTCCTCTTTCCTTCTGCGACTGCCGGCGCGGGGGCAGCGGCCGGCATCGCTACACGTTCTCCGTGTTCACTCTTTTGGCTGGCGCACAAATCATAGTTGAGAAGGTCAGAAAATGACTGGTTGCTCTTCTGAGAAGCTTGTATTGGCTCTGGTTCGGGCGATGGTGTTGGTGTGGCGCGTTCGGTGGGTGATCCTGGGTCCGCGAGGCCGATGGGATTGTTCTCCTTGCAGTTGTTAGTGGCGTGAGGAGGTGCAGGGCACGATGTATCATCTACCGTATGTTTCTGGACAGCGTCGGTGGTTAGGCGCGTGCCGGTGCTGGAAAGACTCTCGTCGCAGGCACGAGCGAGCATCTTTACGCTCTCGATAGATTCAACACCTTCAACTTCTTCTATGCCCCTCTTCTTGCTATTTGAATTCGTCTGGGGAGTCATGAGATTTTCCTTGCCGATAGGGTTCGTTGGAGTGTGCGTCGTGACTTGCTTTAGTGGGCTTTGGGCGCGAGCGACTTCAGCTGGATCGTAGGCCTTTGGGGTAGAGGGTGTATTGATGGCTTTGGAGGTGAGATCGCCAAGCACGCGTCGCGAGGGCGTCTTGGAGGGAGTATGTTGAGAAGCCATATTTGGTCTCTGCGGTGTTGTGGCGCTCATGTTGTCTCTGCGGCTTGTCGGCTGTTGCGACGCGTTGAGATGGGGACGAACGACGCGCAGGGGTGCACTGTTGATTTACGGACAGAAGACTAGTAGCAGAATGGCAGTGAGTCTTTTCAGCTCCTTTAAAACTTCAAGAGAAAGATATGAAAACAGAATTGGAGTTGTGGAAGATGCGTGAGAGCAGTCGCGTCGTGGTTGGGGAAGTCGCATTACAGGCGCCAGCCGACGCGATTGGGTGGCATGTCAGGGTCCAGCTTGGCGAAATGGCGGGATGGCGCCTCGACTAGTAGAGCGAAAAGTCAGGACAGTCCGCAGGTACTTCAACTCTATTCCGCGTCTAGTTGTGTACATTGTCCTCTACCCTCATCGTGCTCTGAATCGGCATTAAACACGGTGAGCCTTCCGAGAGACACACTGCGGCTGTTTGCTATTGCACCTTGCACAGTTGCCGTTGCCGCAAGCTGTGACGCCCCAGTATGAAGGCCGCTATCAATACATCCAACTAGTGCACAGGTTAGGCATTTACGCGTCAATTGACCAACTTTCTCTCTCTCTCTCTCAACTCATGGTGACCGATATACGATGATCATAGCAGACGCGTCCTGAGCGCGAGCACGCTCGAATTAGCCCAGGTACCGAGGCAAGCCGGGTAATTGGCCCACAGATAAGATAGCACGATAAGATGCAGCCACAATTCGTGCACGCACCTGCATGCATGCCGGACGCACTTGCCTACCTACCGGATCTCCAGTTCCTTGCTTTACGTCATCACAAAGATGTAAATGCGTGGTTACGCGGCTCCACCGCGGCTCCACCACGGCTGAGGCACACCTACTAAACTGCACCCAACATTCGGCTCACAACCATCACGACAAAAGATACGCTCAGACCTGAGACCCAAGACACCACTCGAGTTCTGCTACATGAGTCATTCTCTTCAACATCAGTTGGTATGTTCTTTGGTCAATGCATACCCTCACCAGCACACTAAATGAGATCAGCGCATTCACGATGAAGGGATTCCTTCAAAAAGCCAAGGCGGAGCTCAAAGGCTTCTCTCAACGTGACGAGTCTGGTAACTCCCCTTTTGGTGGAAACCAACAAGCACAACATCAACAGCACTTTTCCCCAGCTCATCAGCAAGGTGGCTTCGGTCACGACCATGGCCATGATCAACACCATGGTATCAGCGACCCGACAACGCTGGATGTTCTTCGCTATCGCTATCACCATGGAACCAATCTTGGATCTGTTTACGTTATTGAACGATGGCTTCAGGGTTCTCGATTTCCTGATGGTGCTGAGGGATCAAGCGAGCTTGCAGCAGTGCAAGCCTGGGTGGACAGGGTTGGTGTTGCTGAGACGAAGCAAAAGTTCGAGGAGCATTGGGCCAATATTATACACGATAACGCCATTGGATGGCTTGCTAATGTGGCCAAATGTACAACTGTCCGCCTGCCCATCGGCTACTACGACCTCCCAGGCGCCGTCTTCACCCAGGGAACACCTTTCGAGCCCTATGCTGAGATCTACACAGGAGCATGGGACAGTATTCGCACCCTAATCCGACGTCTGCGCGCACGCTCAATCGGCGTTCTAATTGATCTGCATGCACTACCAGGGGGCGGAAACGCGCAGGAACACTCAGGCACTAACAGTGGGCGTGCCGAGCTATGGACCAATCCCAGTAATCGTGCGTTAGGTGTTCGCTGCTGCCAGTTCATTGCAGAAGATACCAAAGCGGGAGCTGAGATTGCTGGTCTCCAACTCGTCAACGAGGCTGAATGGGAATCAGAGCGCATGTACGAGTGGTACGACGAGTGTATAGCCGCCGTGTCCGCCATAGACCCCGGAATCCCTATCATAATATCTGATGGCTGGAACCTAGGCAAAGCGGTAGATTGGTCTTTGCAGAAGAACTCCATATACTCGCATCCGCAATGCCCAGTGGTGGTTGACACGCACTATTATTGGGCTTTTACAGACCAAGACAAAGCGAAGACACCACAGCAGATCATCGAAGAAGCCGGCACCAAGCTAGAACAGTTGGATGGTAAAGAAGGCTCTGTGCATGATCGTGGTGCAGTACAGGTTATTGTTGGCGAATACTCCTGCGTTATGACTGAAGACTCTTGGGCCAAGGGCGGCGGAGTCCCCAAGGAGGAGCTCGTACGACAATTTGGTCAAGCGCAGAGCAGAAGGTACCAAGAGAAAGCTGGCGGCAGTTTCTTTTGGACTTGGAAAATGGATTGGATGCCTGGCGGCGAGTGGGGGTTTAAAGCTAAAACAGAAGATGGGAGTATTGTGCCACCCCAGTACACAAAAACGACCGCTGACGACAGACTCCGGATGACCGAAAAAGCTAGACACGAGAAGGACGGGCGTATGCATGAGGCGATTCAACAGCACGTGTCTTATTGGCGCGGCGTGGATCCCAATGGTAACTATGAGCACGAAAAGTACGAATACGGCTGGCAGGTTGGTTATCAAGATGCTCTCGGCTTCTTTGAGGGCAGAGGAACACAAGGCGAAAAAATTGGCATGTTCGAGATATGGATACTTAAGCGGATTAGAGAAAGTGGGTATAGAGGAGGCTTCACTTGGCTATTTGAGCAAGGTCTGAGAAAAGGTGCACAAGACTGCTACTCTGCAGTGGGCGTTTAGGGTCTGTGCACGGACTATGTGACCCTCCTCCACTGCCGTTTCTTGTATTGCCTCGATCACAAGGTGCGTACTTGGTGCGATGACGTTATAGCCAACAGTAAGAATATTGACCTTTTGTGAAAACTTCTGTGGAACACCTAAAGGGACGATGCGCTCCAGTAACAAACAGTGTACAGTCGACTTTAAGTGTACTGTATCACTCCTTCTCGATGCCCTACTATTGATACCTCCTTCACCCTCGAAACTGACCTTGCGCAAACCTTCGACATCTGGGGACCGCCGGAATCACTGACAACTGTCATCTCATGCTCTCTGATATTCCTGAAAATGCGCCTAGCGAGACGTTATTCTCGTTCTACGATACACCTTTTAGGCGGCCCTATCAGGCCTACTGCGTAACGGAAGCTTCTTCACGCCCTCCAAGTCCGGACCCTCTTGTTCAGGAACCCTTTTGCGCATCCGCGCCACCCTTGTGGCCGGCCGCTGACAGGGCACACTTTACGGACACTGAAAGATTCGAGCAAAACAACTCTTTCATTCAAGCTGCGGCAAGCAGTCCTGAGCAATATGTCGAATCTGTAACATTAAGCAAGGTGGAACAGTATAGCAAAAGACAAACATCTCCGCCCAACGGAAAACTATTGTGTGAGCGTACAGGATCGGGAAAGGATCCAAATCACATTACACGAGCTGTCAGTCCACGCGGCAGCCACTTGTTAGCTTCATCCGAAGTGGTCGCGTACGACCAGCCACCATCACATGCACAGCTGCGACAATTGGAACCTTCCACCAGAACAGACACTAGGTCCGTTTCACGCAGACCAATGGAGCATGGGAATCGTATGGGAACACATCAGCGCCCGTTGCCACCGCTCCCACTAGGAACGGGCTCGTTGAGATCCGTACCTAATCAACAAGACGACACGTGGAACAAGGAGGCATACAAAGAAGTGTATGAACAGTTTCATACGCAAAAAATCATACCTCTCTCGAAGCTCAGCAGCTCCAACACCGAAACTTTGCCACGATGGAAGTCAGCTGAGTATCTTATACCACGTCGATCACTGCCGGACCCACCTATACCATGCGTATGGAGTCGAGGCACTGCACCAGAGGGAAAGATCACACCTCTGAGCTCGACTGGACATCCGTATGTCGCCACCGTGTGCGAGTCTAGTCGAAATTTGTGGGAACGCAGTATTTCCAGCGATTACGCCCAAAATCGTCCCAGCGCCAGGCAGAATATATCTCGTGGCCACTGGGAAGATATAGATAATGATGTGAGAGCACTGCAACAAGTCCAAGACGAACATGCAAGCCAGGGATACAATTCCGGACGGCTGCCTTCCCACAAATTGGCCTTGCCGTCTCTGATCTCTCAGCAGCGCGATAGCTCCCTCCAACCAGTACATTTCCTCGCAAATCCTGCGCCATCGTTTCACTCGTCAAGCGACATTCAGAATGGTCCTAGACCGCCGCCTTGGGGCTCCTATGAAGATCTCGAGATCCAACGTCGACAACGCGGGGGTGCAAGAGAGCGCACCAACGTTCAATTGAATCGTTTGACAGCGGACAGCGCGTCGATGTATCAGAAGTCAATATCTTCTGAAAGCGTTGGCAAGGTTCCTTCAAGGGAGGTAGAACAGTACAGAGAACAGATACTTGGCGTGTATCCCGACATGGAATTCAACAGAGACGATGGATTAGGTGATCCGAGGTGGTGTTGCTGTGTTGTGATGTGATCGGTATCAGATCCATGAGAAAGCTTCACGGCTATCGATGAGATTTGTAGATATGGTTCTACACCTCAGGACTCTGTGATCTACACATTGGAAGTCAGCGAGTTCATACAATCGGATGTCACAGCCTAGGAAGTTCAATAGCATCACTAATCAGTGCTACAAACACAGCGCACGTCTATCTAATACGGCCTCATATGAAGCCAGCGGTGTCGCCACCTCATAAATGCTATTGAGTCCAGCTGTCTTAACCACTACCACGACACCTCATCAACAGCGCCTGGTGCTTGTAGAACAAGCCTTGTTAGATCTATCGAAAGTCTGTTCGTAGGATTCTTTACAGAATGCATCTTTCACAGAAACTCAAGCTGCGCTCCGATTCTGTCCCCCTTCTTCAACACTCGGCCAACAACATGACTTCCAAGACTTCAGAAGCCACAGCTCCAGTAGAGACCCGTAACAATCTTAACATTAAAGACAAGCGCAACATCAAAATTGGAATCGTCGCACTTCGGACTATCGGCAAATGGACTGATAAAGCTGCACTGACGCTCGAGAAGCTCGAGAGTCAAGACACGTCGAAGCACAGCCATGAGCACAAGGACCGCTTGAATACAAATAACAGAAGTAGTGCGAACGGAGAAATTCAGGAACCTGGGCTATGGAGGGAGATTGTCGTGTGTCCTGTACCTGTTCGAACTGGTGTTTCCAAGGCAGCGGAATTACGCGACGAGCCAACGGCGTGTCGGGAATTACTAGCATTTGGAAGGGAAGAAGCCCACGATGCCGTCCAAGTAACCGAGGTTCCAAACCGGGAGGATCATCATGCGTACACCTTAGCTACTGTTCCCGAGTACTACAGCGAGAGTAGTGATGATGAAGACGAAAGAGATACCTGCGGCGAAAATGTCATTAGGAACGATGCTAAAATCCACACGGATACGGACCAGTGCTCTTCGGATGTTTCGAGCGATGGAGAGGAAGACAACAACAACAAAAATTTAAGTCCTGGAAATAGCGACGACGAGACCGACAGTGATTCAGGGGAAGAGGTAAGGATAAAGTATTTGGCTGTTTTACATGCGAAGAAATGATAGACTGGAATGGCGGCAGCAAAGGTGGTCGCGTTACACGGAAGAATGGTTTGATTGAGTGATATAGTTCGGAACATGTTAGAAAAACCAGAATTTAGTAATCTTATTTGGAAAGCTATGGTTTTACTGAGTATGAAGTTTTCGCTATGGTGATCGGATCGTTATGCTGTAGCACTTCGGCACATGTACCGCAAAGGCTACACAATTGTTGGATTATGGACTAACTGAAGTGTATTGAGATAAGTTGTAATGTTCTATCTACGGGTAAAGTAGTCCTTATATCCCTTAAACCTTTCTTTGTCTTGAAGTTTGACTGTATAGTCGTTTGTCTTAGACAACAACAATGACGTACTTGTGCAACAACAACAACACCTGGCTTATCGCTGGAACATTTTTGTCGCATCGTTTGCGAGTTCTATTCTGGATTCTCTGAGCGCACGGATGTAAAGCTTGTAGTAGTACTGTGGTATTGGTCGGTAAGTGAGGTTGGTTTGCTTTTGCAAACCGCGAGTATCTCGCCTTCATACCATTGAACAGTATTTTACAAACACTCTTAGCGCGTCACTTATTCACACTCACTTTCGCTTCTTCAGAATACCGCGTTTGCCTTTCCATCCTGGGCGGCAACAAGTTCGGAGAGTCCCGTTGATCGGCTTTGCCCTGCATGGTCATTCTTTTGGGTCCCGTCCGTATCCTCACAGCAACCACCCGCATCTTCGTCAACAACACCACAATTGTTGATCGCGACAATGTCAACACATTTTCGCCCGCGTCCGCCTACTTCAGGACCTCCAAGCCCTACTCGTCCATCAACAGCACGCTCTACGATTCGTGCGATCTCTCCATCACCGCCGCCGAGTTTGAGTGCCGCACTGCGACTGGATCTAGCAAGCACTGGCACGCCGAATTTCGATCACCAAATTACACCTGAGAACGCAAGAGAGCAGCCTCAGAGTGATGGTTTCGGCGAACAAGAGACAGAATTTGCAAACTATGTTGCAACCGCGGAAAACGGCAAATTCGGCAGCTCTCCTGCAGATATCACTGCCAACGTGACTACCAAAAGAGGTGGCAGTGTAATGGAGAGGAAATCGCCACTGAAGCGCACTTCGAGGTTGGGTAGTCCCAAGAAGCGGCCGTATAGCACACCAACGGAGCTATCCTTGCATCGCCTGTCGCCATCGCATGGCCACGACCGAGAACAGGGTGCGAGTCCACATCAAAAGCAGGTTCAAGTCGAGAGCGACAGCGACGCAAATTGGGATTGCCCAGATACACCCACTCGTATGACAAATTCCCAGAAGCGCTCGGCATATCTCCCACTCGGCAACCCAACGCCTTGCCCCAACTCCAAACGCTCTTCTAAACCAAAGTCGAGATCAAATCCTCCCACTCTCACTTCTACTATCTCAAACCCAACACCAAAGCTCGAGTTTTTCGAATCGTTCGACGATCAATCACCCTATCATTCTAGATATTTCGATATCGCTCATCCGCAAACGTATTCTAGAGAAGAAGAGACGCTCAGAGAGATTTACGCTCATGCCGAACGTAAGAAGATGCGCGAAGCTATGGAGACAAGAGCAAGGCCAATGGAGAGAAGGCCACTCATGTCTCAGCCTGGCTATATGTCGTCAACAAATGACGGTGCGGCGATGCAGCGACCAGAACGGGAGCACGGTATTCACCCACGAATGCATCTAGCACCGCGACAGCACGCCGTGGATGCACCTTTGTGGAACAATGTAATAGGGCCGGCCTCCAATGTGCAGCGACAGGTATCCATATCCGAGGACTCCCACCTCTCTGGGGGCACAGCGTCCAGCAAGCAATCTGTGTTCAGTACGCCTGGAAGAGATGAGATGGAGAGAAAAAAGGCGCTTGTTGAGGATGACGAAGGTCCGTTTGCTAAAGCGATGAGCATGGCCGATCTGGATGAGCGACGCAGGGTAGTGAGTGAGCAGCGTGC
Organism: Alternaria arborescens; assembly: GCF_004154835.1. NCBI lineage: Eukaryota > Fungi > Ascomycota > Dothideomycetes > Pleosporales > Pleosporaceae > Alternaria > Alternaria arborescens. The sequence goes on along the minus strand of NW_021167889.1, from coordinate 220,234 downwards.
GGGAGACGATCGAAGGGCTGCAATCTTGGAGGCAGAGAGTAGTCAAAAGAAGAGAAAAGATAGGGCTTGCGGATTGGGAGTGGGATGCAATGTGATGTAAGGGCTCACCGAAAGTTTGAAGACGTTCATCTTGACTCGGTGTCAATGCGAGGGAGCGATTGGAGGTTTCTGAATACAGGATGCAAGTGACAAGAATGAGTAATGAAGCGGCCATTAGTTCGATGCCTCAAACGATTTGAGGCCTATGATATTGTAGTGATAAACGTATGGCAATATCTTAAATGCTTGTGAAAGTGAACGTATCGCGATCAAACAGTGAATGCGACTTCCGGCCGGCGGATCCGTGATGCACCCTTGTACACCTATTTCACACTCAACCCTCTACTCGGCTGACACCCCTTGGAGCTACTCAGCGCATCAAAAGTAAACCACCACCAATGCCTATGGCGCCAATAATATTACAAGCACCATACATGCTTGATCATCTAACCGCCGATGCGCAGCGAATATCGGCAAGCCCGCCACCAGACGACTGGCACTCGGAATCCGTCGTTCTTGAGTTGAAGCGTGATATTGATGGAGGAGTAGTGCTGGTGAGTGGTATCGTGTTGTTAATTGCATAGTCCACTGAACCTAGCTCCTATAAAGCCGCCATCACCCATGCAGGCCGGTGCCGAGGCCGCTGGGGACTCGCACGGCAGTACCTTGGAACGTTTGAGAGGACTGTTTCGTACAGCTATTCGACGCCTTCGCGGGCACCGCAAGGACGCAAAATCGTCTTGATTGAATATTTGGGCATTGTTATAAGTTGGCACCAAACTTTGAAGCGTTGGTATGTGTGAACAGCTTCCTCAAGATTCAAGCTAATAACGCTTCTTGGACGAAGACTCAGTTGCAATGTCGAGCGCCTGGAGGATATCGGTACCGAAGACGACAGTCATATATGCTGGGAAAATTACCCAAAGACCACTACGGAACGAATCAGCGTTCCTGTCACTTCAGACGCTAAGCGCAGGCGGAAAAACAGTTCGACTCACTTCATGATACCGTAGAAGAACAACAGCGTAGCCCAGTCGTTATGGCCGACATTTGCGAAGCCAGAGAAATACTCGTTGAAGTCTACAATTGTTAGCCTGTGCTTTGGCTATGTGCCGCATGAATACGCACAATATAGTACTGTCTTGCTGAGAGTCATAACCGCAGCAGCGAAGCCGATAATCAGCGCGCGATTCCCATTCTTTCCGCGTATCTTCCGGCCTCCGGCAAGGAACTTGCTTACGCCCTCACTGAGTTGCAGCCCAGTGCCTCCAGTCGTGGGCACACCATGGTTATAGATGATCATGGCATAAAGTCCATACAGCACGAGTTCGATAGCGTTCAGAAAGCCTTGCGCGCCACCAAATCCATCGTTGTTTTCCCACCCGGGCCATCCGTATACGTGATCAATCGAGGCATAGATTTCATACGGTTTCCAGATTGGCCACTGAAGTGCACCGCCAGCCATAGTGTGCGGGCGCAAAAGGATGTACAGGGAGTCCCATAACACGAGAGGCATGGATATGGCGAGCCACACTATAGTGAGATTTGACGCTGTGTGGCACCAGGCCGGCTCATTGATCTCGGATGGAGAGGGAGGGCTGATCTCGGTTTTGGCATTGGAAACTGCGCGTCTGGCAAGCGACTTTGCCGATGGTGGGGAGTCAAGGTCCGGGGAAGATATGGGTGCCGGGGACGCAGTCGAAGTCCGCGACCGTGGCGCCTTCTTAACGGGCGAAGGTTCGGTGGCGGGGAAGTCGCCTTGGGGATGTGAGCGCGTAGACACCATGGTGGCAATGAAGAACCAAGCGCGAGTGGAGAGTGTAGGAAATGACTAACAGTGGTGAGAAGCACAATGGCAGGCAGGATGTAACGTGTTGTGATGATGCAAATGATGCTAAACAACTAGTGGGGAGCGGGTCCAGCTTTAGCCGGCGGGGCTGTACCTCAGACGGAAGGAGCTCTGCCTATCAACCAATCATGGTCTGAGACGCAACCTACATTTTCCCATTGGCCGCCAATTCCTAACCCTCGTCACTCTTTCTCATGTACAAACATCTCCTGCTACGTGCCTAGTAACTGCAAGTAAACTATCGGCCCTGAGCCAAGCGAGTCTACCAGAGCAGCAAACATTCTTCAGAACGATACCGGAGACCAAGCTCTCAAGAAAGAATATGGTACCCGTTCCGATGATGATGGAGCTAGGTCGCATGGACAGACGGAGCGCGAGAGACTTGCTAAAAGATGAGCGAGTGACTGCTAACGGAGTGTGTGGGCCGTGTAATCGATAGGTGACAGACAGGCGATGAGGTAGGTTTCTCATGTCTTCTAAGCGCTTCCCTAGTCGCTCCGCTCTACGCTCTTCTCCATGGCTGCTTGTTGGCTCTTTTCACGCAATCATCACTGTCAAAGTTGGCACAATCAATCATCAACTTCATATACGACTCTACTCCCCACTCAACCCACTCCTTGTCAAAGTTTCTACCTATTTCGTCAAGAAGCAAGAAAGCAATCCACACAAAGAGAGTGAAATGTCTTACCCTCCGAACAGTGCCGTCGTCATCCGTCGAAGCCCGCAACACGGTATTCATATCACCAAAACCTGCTCGTCAGGCCCATCATTATCTCCATCATCACCTTCTCCTGAAACGTCCCATTCGTGGCCATTCATTTCAACTAGCGCTCACACAATCATTTGCGCAGAGGCCTATTGCAACAACATGATCGACGTTGTGCCACATTACTTCGACGCTGGAATTTCTGGTATAGACAGCAGGGTGTACATAAAAGCCAGGTGCAAAGAGTGTGAGCCGCCTGTAACAGTGCCTACCTGGTGCGTGGGCCATAGCAAGGCCAAGCAGGAAGAACAAAAGTGGGATGAGGCGAGCAGTGATGACTGGGCGGACGACTTTTGAGGCATAAGGTAACAGGGACATTCAGAAGACAGGAGAGGTGTTAGCATAACTCTTTCATGTGAAAGCTTGGAGACTGGATTTGATCAACACTTATATCTATCCATCATGTATGATCATGTCTGTTACTTGATGTTTCTCAGCGCAGTGCCACACTGCTCATGTAAAACCCAAGATGAAAAGACATGCTCAAATCCAGGTCCGTTGCGCATGCCTATACTCATCAGCCTCAGCGTTCTCGCAGGGCAAAGCTATGTTTGTCTCGCACACATAGGCACCATTCCACATCTGAAGAAACCATGTTGACTAAATATCAATGTGGGTCAAGGGAACAGGCGCAGCGGTCTTCTAACGGGTGCGAGTGCGCCCTCGTAGCACCCTCGCCTCATCCGCCGTGACAGACATGAGACCGGAGCCCTTCTCGTCTAGCTTCTTCTTCAATGACTCAGCAGCAAGCTGCTCTCTTGCAATACGCTGACGTCTCTCAGCCTGGTTTTACTCCCAGCGCTGGCGGCGCTCTTTCTCCCGGCCCTCGGCTCGCTTCTTCGCGTATCCAGCGAAGAAGATATCAGCCGACTCCATAGCCTTCTTCAGACGAGTGTGCTTCTCCAGAAACGCCTCAAAGTCTTCAGCATCAGGTATAAGACCTTTGTAGCGATCATGACAGAGGTGGTTGATCATCGCAGTCCAGAGTGGGTCTTTATCAGAGGTGGCGTTCTGTTCGATAGCAATGATCTCCTCGTAACTCGGAAGCTGGGTCTTAAGGTAACCAACATAGCCGGTGAGGATATGACGGCAATAACGCTCCATGCCCAGCAAGCGAGCGGCGCACAAGATAGCAACGTCCTCGCCAAAGGTCTTCTGAGCTGGGATGGCATAGGCTTCAAACTCATTGCACGTCTCCTGCATCCAGTCAATGAGCAGAAAGCGGACTGCGCCAGGATGAACCTGACCACGCGAGAAACGATATTCTAGCGACTCAGGATTGGCGGTGGAGTGCTTGTTAAGGACAGAAGAAGCAGCCATTGCAGCGCGCTTGGAGATATTGATAACCGACGTTTCACCCACGTGAATGGTAATGCAAGGGCCCTGAAGAAGATCTCGACGCTCAGGTCGTATCATTACCAACAGGTTGTCTAGGGCCTGATTCACGATAGGAGAAGACGATAGTTGACCCGGCTTCTTAGGCAAAGCATCAGATGCCGAAACACCAGCATCACTGATGCTGGGAGCATTGGCTGTCGACCCAGCGTTTTGCTCCGTCATGACGTTCTTGACGGTAATGACGGATTTGGTCAAAAGAGCCTGATCTGAAGAGGAAATAGTAACGTTGAGGTCCTTGGAAAGTGCGTTCTTCTTGACAGTCCTGCTACGGTGGGCGCGCGCAGCCTTGGGCATGCCTTGGTCGTGGAGTATGGGTGGCTCACTATACTTATAGTTAGTCCATGATGTAAATGCTATAGCGAGTAATTCTTACGACGATTCGCTGGTGGAGAGGCTTGTCGCATTATCGGCTGTTGTCATTGTGAATTCGATGATGACAAGGGCGCAAATCTAGCGATCCAACTTGATTTTCCTTGTCCGAAATGGAGAAAAAAGGAAGGTTTTGGATGGGAAAGTTTTTGACTGGTTTGGGTGCGCTGTAGTCTTCTCTGGGGAGCTCGACGCACAGATTGTTTACCTGCAAACGACTATAATGTGATCACGTCACTCGTCAGCAACTACCCGTAAAGCGGTCGAAAGGCGGATACAAACGCCAAGTCAAAGTAAATGGAAGAAAGCATCGTCTGAACTTGCGTATGTCAGTGAGCACAGGAGAGAATATCGACATTGGTCATAAGTAGGCTAGTCGTTTCCATTCCATGCCCCTCTCTTCTCAGGGCTTACCTCTTTCTCGGTTCTCTTTCTGCAGGATATCGTTGCAAGTCTTCCTCGTGTGGCACTGGGCTGTCACCCTCACTATCATTAATCTTCAACATGGTCATAGCTCTTTCTGAGTTGGACCAGATCTGAGTTGCATGTACCTTTTGTTTGACAGGCAAGCTGCTTGGAATTCTCCCTTTGTTCGACACAAGATCTTTGTCTATGACAAAGACTGCATGTAGTATTTAGCTAGGACAAGTTTCTCTGTAGGGTTATGATCCGAATGTACATTTACTACTATTGGATCTCCGTTTGACAACCTTTCGCTTGTGCAGTCTAGATGAAGATAGTGAAACGCGAGAAAGTCGTGCTACAGTAAAGGACTTGTCGCGTTAGCGTCACGCGTGCATTCGCGGCCATGAGTGGCGCCGGCCAATCTCACACGAGATGGCGCGAATCTCAAGCTCCGAGCAATACTCCTCTTTACGCGCAGTCGTTGAGGCACATCACGGTTGTAACGAGCCTGTGACTGTATGAAGGCGCGCAGAAGGTATGTTGTTCCAAGCCTAGTCTCTGTCTATGGCTATACAACCTACTCTGGTTCGATGCAAGGCCCAACCATTAGGTTTGTACTCTATCCAAGCAAAACCTGATCCAGTAGACATTAACGAAAGCATGCGTAGGAAAATTGCCGTCAATCTATGAGCCATATTTGAGGAACAAAGACTTGTCCCAAAGACAAGAACTGTTACCTTTGAAACTAGAAATGTCTACATCACTGCGTTTATCCTAAAGGCACGTAGTTGGTAGTGGCCAAAAGGCGTGTCAGTGGAATATAGATTGAAACATGATCTCCTAGCTTTCGATCCGACATTTGGATGAGGAACAAATAGTGGATCTTTGAGCTGATGCGAAAGGTGTTGATGCGTCGATCTTATACACTTACTCGGGGTAGACCATCTTTCTCCCGACACCGCCATCCACGACAACCTCCTGACCAGTCACAAACTCGTTTCCAATGAGGTATTCTACCGCCTTCGCGATATCCTCCACTTTACCCACTCGCCCAGATGGGTGCCAAGCAGTGTCTTCCTTGCTCAAGCCTTCCTCCCACTTGACATTACCATCATCTGCAGCTTTGTTCTCGTTGGCTACGTGAATCCATCCCGGGATAATTGCATTGACCCTGATCTTGTGACGATGGCCTAAAGATACTGCCATCGACTGTGTCAATCCTAACAGTCCAGCTTTGACGGATGAGTAGGCTTCGTGGTCAGATTCAGATTGGTAGGCGCGCGTTGATGACATGTTGATGATAGTACCAGGAGAGTTCGGAGTGGAGCGTCCAGCAGCTAGAAGTGGGACGCAAAGGCGGCTGAGTATGTACGGCGCAGTGAGTCCAATCGCAACCTTCAAATCCCACTCTTTTTCGATGTCTTCTCCTTCAGCTTCCATACTTCGATCTTCGGATAGTGAGAGATCGGTGGGGAAAGCATTGTTGATCAAAACATCGAGCCTGCCCCCAAACTTTCTTTCAACTTCGTCGACAGCAGTCTTCAATTCCGTTCGCTTGCTGAGGTCGCATTCAAGCGCAAACCAGCTCTCCTTCCGCCCTTTTGACCATTCTTGTGCTCGATATCTGACATGCTCTAGCTCTTCCTTGTTGGAGTCTAGGATTATGACATCGTGTCCAGCTGTCAGGAGTTGTCTGAACAGTCCGCGCCCAATTCCTCGGGCACCGCCGGTCAGCAGAACTTTGAGTTGTTGGGGAGCGGTGTTCATTTTTATTGAACCCTTGGTACGAGACGATGATAAAGCCTAGGTGTCGCGATTACGAGTTGAATGTACGCGAATGGCTACATTGATTAATCTCGCTAATAGAAAGTAGTAAAGTTTGCGTGGTCCATGACGTCATGGCCATGACGATTCCACTGCTTGTGCTCTACCAAAACGATACGTGGTAGAGAGATAAAGGTCATAACCATTGTGAGGGCTCACGGACACATAACCATACTCACCCTTGATTCAGATTATGGAACTCCCGCAACTGCGATGTTTGTAAAGATCCGACGTGACATCTGGGCATCACTGCACACGGCGATTTAGGGTACATTCGAATCGCACGCGCTTGTTAAAGGCATCTGAAGATGTATAACAGAACGTAAGAGTAAATTAATTGTTCTATGTACAAGGAAGGAAAGCTAAGTAATGTGGTAGAAGTATAAAGCACCAAGTGAGCGTTCGTGGGTGGATCACGTGATTCGCTTGGTGGGGCCTGAATAGGTACTTAGGTAGCATCTGTAGACTTTGCCGCCATCTCATGACTCTAGCACCTCGGCTACAAGCCGGAATCGATCTGGTTAAGAACAACTCCAGCTGTATAGGCATCCCAGGTATCGCAGAGCTCAAATTGCTCGTCTTCAAAGGCCTGCTTCTGGATGTCCTCCGGCCTCTCCAAAATCTGCATGAAAAGCCCACCGCTAACATGCCACGCCAGATGACAATGCAAAGGCCAGGCGCCGGGATTGTCTTGAGTGAACTGTAGAACTAGGTACGAGGGCTCAACTGTTCCGGTGACATTGCGCGCATTCTGCATCTGGTGAACGTCGCGACGCAGCGTGTTCTCCGGATTTGTGACGACACCATCCCATTCACCAAAGCCTTCCGCAAGAATGTGGTAGTCGTGGCCGTGGAGATGCATAGGGTGGCCACCAATAAGACCGTGGTTGACAAGATGAATCCGGACGTTCTTTGCACCAGGAAACTGGTACACGTTCCATTTGGGATCGAAGTCTGACTCGTTACGCTTCGCTTTCAGGAGTGTGGGCTCGTTGTAGTTCCCATGATATGTGCTGTTGTTGAGGTACCAGATGAAGTTTGTGCCATTGGAGCGGAAATCGAAGTCTACGCGCTCGACATGATCAGGTTCTTCCAAAGGGATCTTGCAGAGCGGAATGGCGGACGTAATAGGGTCATTCTTGCACTGCTCAAGCTGAGCCTGGGTGACATCAGAGCTTGTCTGAGGAATGGCGTTGGTATCGGCATCCTCGTAGTAAACTGCCGCAAGGGCGTTGGGCGAGATACCGTCAGTCAGAGTGCAGCGGAATCCTTGGGCGAGCTGAGAGCGCATCCAGAACGTATCACTGGGCTTGCCGATAGCTTCGACCACAACGTCAGTACGCTGACCAACAGCGAGAGTAACAACGTTCGTCATGTACGGTTCAACCGGAATGTAGTCGACGGCAATGACCTTCAACTGGTGCCCATCAATGCTAAACTTCTGGTTGCCCTCTGCACCCATATTAATAAGACGTAGTAGATGCTTTTTTCCAGACTCGAACTTGAACTTGGAGGTACCTGCATTGGGAGTGCAAGGTAGCGTTGTGTTTGCACAAGGATAGTTCATTCTTCCATTGATCAGGTTGTTGTTTGAAGGCGGGAATAGGCCATTCATGGTACCCTCAACAAGAGAATAGTAGTCGGCGTGGAACCAATCCTCAAGGATGATAGGTCCTACGTCGATGTCATACTCTTCATGCTTTGGTCCATGGATGACCATAGGGCCGTGAGCACCACCAGAATACTGAGCACTGTAGTGACCTAAGAAACTCAGCTTTGGCATTTCATAGTCTAACTTGGATGAACTTACTGTGATACCAAGATGTGCCATAACGATCGGCCCGGAAAAGCATCTCGTAGTATCCACCGTTGGGCGAAATTGGACACTGAGAAATAGCAGGAACACCATCATACCAGGATGTCTCGGTCTGAAAGAGGCCATGGGCGTGAAGTGTAGTACCTTCATCGGTCAGGTCATTTGTGACTCTCCACAAGATCCAATCGCCCCTAGTTTACGGTCAGCTAAAGCCTTACGTCATTTCGCGCTACCTCGTACCAGTTGGCCTCGATGAGAGGGCCAGGGAATTGGCCATTGACAGTCAAACCATTCCTGGTAACACCGTCCGGAGCAATGGTCTGATAAGCTACATGAAGATCGTAGGTCCTTGTCACGCCAGTGTCCGGCATGGTAGGACACAGGGGATCTGCCGTTGGTGTGCTGGCAGCACTTGCGGTAACAACGGATCCAAGAGTCCTGGTGGAGGATTGCCTGATAGTCTCGAAGCCTGTGGCGTTGGTATGGTTATTTGGATGGCCAGATACCGTAGGATAAGGCGGAAATGTGGATGGAAGCTTTGTAGAATTCGATGTGTAGGCGCTATCAGAATTACTACCGGGGAGGCCGTTGACCGGAAGATGAGGTGAGTCAATCAGTCCCCATTGTGAGTTGCCACACTGTTCAACATTTGGTAGCGAAGGCTTGAGCTGCCCAGTACCCTTTGGGATCCAGCATGGCTCATCATACGCATCTTTAGCAGGGCCTCCATATTGATATGGAATCGAAGGTCGAGGAGGAGGGTATTCCTCCCCATGCGATGGTTTTCCCGGCCACTCGAATGGAAGGGGTACGTCGTTGGAAGGATTATAGTATGGTCCGCCATGTCCATGAGCGTTGGTAGTGGGCCGTGCAGTGGCATATTCAGTCACTGTCGCTGTGACTACATGGCAGATAGGCGCGGAGCGGAATGCAGAAGGGGTAACTGCGTGGTAAACAGATGACAAAGATGCTGTAGCAGCGAGGTAAGGAGCGTAGGCTACCATGTTTGTAGCAATGGAAATAAGCCGTACTACTCTTGATGAGCGAACACGACAAGAATGACCGCGAAAAGAATGAACGACTGTGTTGAAAAGCAAGGCACATCGTTCGAAGACATGATCACGGTCAGTGTTATATGGGATTCCCTTGAGACTATGCCAGGTACCAATGTGCTAAGTTTGGCTGTGGGGCTTGAGTTACGAAGAGACAAGCCGTGTGGCGGTAAAAAGTACAGACTCGAAACCTGAATGCGGTCGAGATAACCGAAACCGAGGCGAGGCGCAAGAAGTAATGAGCTGTAAGTCTTCCATTTACGGATCAGGCAAGCAAAATGCAAGGATTGTAACACGAGCTGAACCTTACTTTTACGTTCAACTCGAATTTCCCTTTGCATTGTTCAAGCCCTGAGGCGGGAGAGGGGGGACCAGGCAAGCCATTCAGCGTCAGCGTCATGAACATTGAGGAAAGATCTGCAGACGCATAGTCCGTGACCTCTCATGCCGTTGCCGTTTACGCGTTTAGAGTTCACCGGAGAATATGCAGGTACGTGCCGACAACTGTCAAGATGTCCAGTCGCGTACCGGCGACGCGTCTGACATACTGACAACACCACAGGTCGCCACGAGGTCGGGGGTGTTGAGTCATGTCTAGCTTGCAGTGGCATGTCAGAAGACTATTATAGTTCGATACCTCGAATAGCGGGTCACTCAGTCTAATCTTTTGTTGTTACGACGCCTTGTATAGTGCTGCCGTAAGTGCCGTGTGCCTAAGGAGTCTGAAAACATGCTAGGTAAGCTCGCGTAGAACCGTTCAGCAATTGTGGCTTGGACGGGTCGGGCGGCAAAGTGTTCTCCTGAGGTGGTGGAAATAATGTGAAGAAGGCTGTGTTGCGGAAGCAGAGGTCATTGGCAAAGTGATGTTTGAGGCGTCAGGATAAGCACTGGTTAGTGAAGACGACTCCCCGCACAGGCCAAGTCGGCTAGAAAGGGGTCTGGTGCCGATCTCCCACGTCCATCTTTGCTTCAACTCTAGGCTGCCTGTTGTAAAGGACGTTGTTACGACTCACAAGAGACTACGCATTCGAACTGGGTGGGTGGTTTTCTCTACATGTGAGGTTGGATACTTGGTACACAACTCGTTGCCACGATTGTCGCTACCTAGGTACCACAGAGTCGAAATCTCGAAGATGAGTATACGACAAGAAGAACTCTTAACGCTTACTGTGGCGCGCTACATCCCGCCCGACTGATAAGGATAAATCTTACATGACTCGTTGTCAGTTTTGTTCTTCTGGTGAAGGGTATCACTTTGTTGTGTTCACGCGTCCCAAATGGCAATTTTCGTGAGGTTTAACTCACCAAACTCTAAAGAGCCACGATGCTGCTTGATAGCAGGTATGTACTGGAGAACACTGCTCAACCTCCGATGTAGTTTCTATCTATCATCCTACACCATCATACATGCGTGCAGATCTTATTTCGGCTCCCCACCCGGGATCCACTGAGCCGCGCGCGCTTATTATGGGCGTCTTTCCTATATGGAAGTACTCCAGGTTTCGAGGTTCTCTATCACATCCCACAGCCAACACAATTGATCTTTACTCTTCGCGTGCTGTCGATGAAACGCCAACAGTTCGACAGTTCGCACCCGCTACAGTGCATGACGAATCGAAGCCAATCCGCACTATAATCTATGCATTGCTGGGAATAGACATGCTCAGCGAATTCTGATATCGGGGCTGTTTGGATGGTAAGACCAGGACGATTGAGATAATGCTCTTCTCACTGTGGACACGTGTATATCTCCCAAGGTCCGCCACAGAAGTAGCAGAATGAATGACTCTAGTAGCAAGTCATGTAGAAACAACATCAAGAAAGCTCGACCATGTTCATTGCTACCACTTCCATTGCTTGGCTAAATTCAATGAGGAATCACGCGTGTATGTCACTTGGACACAATTTCTTATGTACCTGGCGTTTGCACTGCATACAGATTCTCTCTTTACACCCGATTCAAGTGTTTGTTTCGCTGCTGATATATTCAAGGCGGATGAGAGCCGTGCAGCCAGTATCAGCGTAATAAGCTGGGTTGAGCGTCATGAGCTTCCTCACCATGAGGTCGATTTGTTTAGTGTGTTGCTTCGGAACAATCTTGCCGCAGACATCGAGAGAAGTAAGAACCTTCCAGCACTTGGGGAGAAAGGTGGAGACGCTGTCGAGAGCCATAGTGAAGGGATCGAAGAGGCAGTGCCGACAATAGCTGTAAGCTACGTGTTCACGCTCAAGTGTCAAGATGTCTACGGCCGGTACACCGTCAATACATGCCTCCCAAAATTTGAGGTGCGCTTCTGAGAGTAGTTCTGCGTTGTGGTATGCTTTCTCTCTGGTATTACTCGACGCACTGAGACCAGAAAATGCGCCAGGAGCGATCTAGTACGTGCATATGTCTGTGTAGGGTCCCTTAGCATGTGCCCACTGTTTATCGGGTTCAAGACAATGATCGCGAGTTAGGTTTGAAGCGCAAGTAGAGCCGGGTAGAAAGTCTTAATCATCGGGTTACAAATAGGACAGGGCCAAAGCGAGCTGCTGATCCGCAATTGCTTGCTCCTCTTCTTCGGCAAGCCTTTCGAGCTCGGTGCGGCTCTAGCGTTCAGAGTCAGCTGGCACTCGCACCGTTTTATTTGAGTCGAAAACTGTCGTAGCCGTTCCGGTTCCTGGAGTACAGTGCGCGATATTGGGGTCTCTTCGTCTTCGCGGCAAACCTGTGTGGGCTTGACTGGATTGGGATTCGAAACAGTGCGACCGCATTTGTTGTTCAAATTAGGCCGTCAATGGTTCCATGATCATAGTGGCAGGTATGCTAACATCAGTAGACCTTTACCGCCAAGCTTCTGTTAAACTTGAACACAGCGGCTGCAACTTAGATTTTTCAACTCATGCGCGTACATGGACAAGTGCTCGGCAAGCACCTCAAGCGTATAATTGGACTGAAGTAGAAATAGCTTGCTAGGCAGCCTACGTTTGATGCTGGCTACTTTGAACCCAGCGTGTCACACATGAGACCCAACATGAGATCAATTTTGACGGCATGAGAAGCTCGGATTCTGTCAGATATAGGAGATGACTCGATGTAGTCATGGAGTTGAGTCTCATGGGACGCACATAGCGACAATTCACATCGTTAACGTGCTCGTTACGGCAATCGCTGATTGAGCCACTTGCAAGGGTATCCTCGTCAGTTGTTCTTGCTTATCGTCGATACCTCATAGGTAATTCTGTGTACAAGTTCGGGTTTTAGGCGCAATGACATTGCAAAAGATCCATCACTCCATCGTAGAGAATGACTACCTGAGTACACTCTGAACTGTGACTGGTGCGGCGCACTAGCGCATGACATCACCATGGTCCTTTGCTATCGCCGCGCAATAGGCCTCCCTCTTCCTTCGCACAACAGCTCACGCCACAACCCAACAACCGATACGTCCTGTTCTATACCGCCTCTGGTTGCTTTGCGCTTCGACCCGCGTCAATACTTTCCTCTGAGGCTCCGACCTGCGAACCCAGTGCTGATCTTACAATTAGTGTTTCGTCTCGCCCCACCACGACGTTTCAACGTGCCGTGCGAGAAACATACACGAGCGGGTATCTGTCCATCATTTCATCCGCATTATGTTGCAAACACCCGTTCAAGGTACTATCCTGTCGCTATTTAACCGTCTTGTCATCTCTCAGTGAACATGCTCATGTTCATGTTCACTTCCGGAGCCGGTGCCAGTATCTCAACCCTGGGCTCGAAGACCCGCATCGGATCTTAAGCTGCAGATTCTTTGAAATTGCGGAGGATACCATCAATAGAATTTGCAGCTTTGCGCCGTTACACAATCATCTCCGAGACAGAGCTGCCGCCAGGCCCAATGCATTCGAATAGTCGTTGCAATTCATGTCTTACAAGTAGTACCAGCACTGTTCTAGCAGAGAGAAAACACCAAGATAGACGCATCGATATGCACTGCAATCCCTTGTGTTGGATGGCATCACCAACAATTTGCGAAGGATGGCTAAGAGCCCCTGCAATGCAAAGGAATCTCGCCTTGTCGTAGGTCAAAACAGCACTAAGCCATACTCGGCTCGAACTCCAGGCACCGTACATATCCACCAATCAGCGCCCCGCACGTCAAACCTGTCACTTTTCGACTTGACCCATGGACCTGGTTCTGGTTCCCAAGACTTCTGTTCGTGGCATAGGACCCCATCCTTCGTTCATCTATCCGCCTGTGGCTGCAGACACATAGCGCCCTGACGTTAGGTTCGAGATTGGACCGGTGGTAAACGAAACGGCTAACCATGCAGCGTGCCACATATCCCTCGGCATCACGGCTCAACTCATCTCCTGTGCTGGAGGAGGATATAAGCCTTGGAGCCCGCCAGCTTTTGAAACAGTAACGCAGCTGCGCTGGACATTCTTTCACTACGAGACTTCGTCATTCATTCGTTCTTTTGCTTTTTCAGTCACTCTTTTGTCATATTTGACTAGTCATTCATTCCAAACATCACTACTCGCATCAACATATACACTATGAAGTCCGTAGCTGTCCTCCCTGCCATCTTGGCGCTTGCAAACGCCCACGCCACTTTCCAACAACTCTGGAAGAACGGAAAGGATCTCGAGAGCACTTGTGCCAGGTTGCCACCTTCCAACAGCCCCGTCGAGGATTACACCAGCAATGCTCTCCAATGTCAGTCTCCTGTAGATCTGGTCGGTCATGAATGCTAACAATAGTATAGGCAACGTCAGCCCCGCTCCTGCTGAGGGAAAGTGCGACTTCGAGGCCGGTGACACAGTAACCATCGAGATGCATCAGCACAACACCCGTGACTGCAAAGAGGAAGGCCTCGGTGGTGCTCACTGGGGTCCTGTTCTCGCATACATGTCCAAGGTTGAGGACGCAGCCACCGCCGACGGTTCCAGCGAGTTCTTCAAGGTCTACCAGAACACCTGGGCTAAGAACCCAGATGCCACTCAAGGCGACAACGACTTCTGGGGTACCAAGGACCTCAACTACAACTGTACGTACAAACATGTATAACTCTAGCGGCATGTCTAATATCTCTGCAGGCGGAAAGCTCGACTTCACCATTCCCAAGAACATCGCTCCTGGTGACTACCTTCTCCGTGCTGAGGCAATCGCCCTACACGCTGCAGGCCCAGCCGGTGGTGCTCAGCACTACATGACTTGCTACCAGCTTACTGTCACTGGTAGCGGAACTCTCGAGCCTAAGGGTGTCACCTTCCCTGAGGCCTACTCAAAGACTGGCCCCGGTCTTGGTTTCTCAATTCACGCCGACCTCGACTCATACCCCGCCCCTGGCCCTGAGCTGATCGCTGGCGGCACTGAGGCTACTCCTCAGCTCCTCACTTTCGGCGAGCTCGCTGGTGCCCCTGCCGCCACCGCTACCGGGGGTGCCGCTGAGACCCCCGCTGCTTCCACTCCGGTTTCCGTCGCTGCCTCTTCTACTGCTGCTCCTGCTACCAGCAGCGCCGCTGTTGAGGCTGAGCCTTCTTCCGCTGCACCAGTTGAGGTGTCTTCTGCTGTTGAGAGCTCCGCAGCTGTCACCTCTGTCGCCATTTCGTCTGCGGCTGCCCCTGTCGAGTCTGAGGTTGTCTCTACCCCTACTCCTGAGGTCTCCAGCGTTGTTGCTCCCTTCCCTGTAGCAAACAGCACCTCCTCTATGCTTCCCGGCACCGCATCCCCCGTCGTCACTTCCAGCGTTGTCGTTGCTCCCACAACTATGCTTACCGCTGTCCGTCCTACCCAGACCGCCGAAGCTTCCGGTCCCATCAAGGAGTACTACCAGTGCGGTGGCCAGGGCTTCAAGGGTACCGGCGAGTGTGCCGAGGGTCTTGAGTGCAAGGAGTGGAACCCATGGTACTCTCAGTGCGTCAAGCCTGAGGCTACCAAGCCCGGTCCTTCCAAGGGTCCTATGCCTTCCTCCGCTGCTGCTTCCAAGCCTACTGCCACCGCCGTGTCCCCCAAGCCTTCCGCTGAAGCCCCTAAGCCCTCTGCCGCTAAGCCTACTTCCGCCGCTGCCGCCGAGGCTAAGCCTACCTCTGTAGCACCCGTCGCTACTGAGCCCTCAAAGCCTGCTGCTTCATCTGCACCTGCTGCCGGTGCTGGTGAGAAGACATACACCCTCGAGACCTTCATTGCTTTCCTTGAGCAAGAGGCTGGTAGCGAGTCTGCTGCCAAGATCCGCCGTATGATTGAGGCCCTTCAGTAAACGATTCCGCATCATGTGCGATGATCCTTTTGTACATATACTTCTCCTAGAAGGGGAACTTCGATTCTTGTAGCGATGTTTTTTGGAATGATACTTGTCCACTTCACATTTAGTTTTTCACTTCGTGATTTATTATGACCTGAATCATGATGGCTACTGGCAGTTTGTCCAGAGGGGATAAACCCCCTCTGCAACGATTTCGATAAAATCTGCATTGTTCATGATGGGGCACGCTAATGCTCTCAGTGGCCGTCTTAGTATTTTCGAACGTGCTTGACATATTTATTCGTCCACCTTGACACTTGGCACTTCATCGTATCAAGATCTACATCTTCGCAGTCTATCATCCCCTCTGTCGCTCACTCGACATTGCCTGTATTACCAGGACTTTGTCAGCACGTGATGAATGTGGTGAGTGAGGTAGGCACATAAGTATTGCACTCCTCACTGGCAGATACCATGTGAGTACGAAAGCTTATGCATATTGTACAAAGTTAAACCTGGCATAGCTTTGATCATAGGTGAGGTCGGTGCCAAAGCCCTAGTGTATCGTGGACATGGTGGCGAGGGAGAAGGCCTGCACAATGCTGACAGGAAAAAATAAGCTGCGTTTTGAGGCAGTTACGTAAACAGTTTGAGAACGACCGAGAACCCTTGTACTTCCAAAGATCGTGTTTTAAAGCCATGTTTGTCAGGTTCTCTTCGATGAAGAGTTTCGACACCAGAGATGATTGGTGAGTGTAGGTGAAAAAGCGGCGTAATTCAAGTGAACATGAAGGATATTTGAAGTAGTTGTGAACATATCATTACATTAGTGAAAGTGCGAATCCTTGCGCCACATGCTGTCACGTTGCGCGAAGGCGCCCATGTAAAACAAAATCTAGGACCATTTCGTGGTCTGACTCCCAAACACCGTGCCAACCAAGTCGTTATCATGGCTTCGTAATGCCTTCTCTTGTGTGACTCACACCCTGAACTTCGCACTCATCATCTTCGTGAACCTTGCATTGAAAGCCTGCCTCTTCTTGCTTGCACTGCTACTAGGAATCAGGATCGAGCAATCTTGGAGCTTACTCGCATCGCTCCCAATCACAGCAAACCGGTTCCACGCTCCTGTGAAAGCGCTGGACCAAGCATCGGCGTCATCGGCGAAGGAAGACCATGTCTTTGCTGTCTGTAGAGATAATCAGTATCATATTAGAGGCAAGGATAAGTCATGGTCAAAACATACCTGAGACGAGTTGGAGAGAAGAACATCGCTTTGCAGACTGTATGGCGCCGTGCCATCCTTGGTCTCCTTGTAGAAGGTATTGTCGTACGTGCTAGGTGTCGAGTCCAGACTCTTGCCAGCTTGTGATGGGTCGTCGTTGAACTGTAGTGCTACACTATGTGTGCCCATGAGTGCAACAACATCATCGGCCGAGAAACCTTTCGCACTGAACGCTCCCAAGATGCTGCTTAAGGTACCACGGCTGCTCGGTACACTCCCAACGGCTGCGGCCTTGGAGCTGTCCTTGCGGCCGACCAATGCTTGAACCCTAGGGCCGAGTGGACACGCAGAGATTGCTGTTGCTGCGGCAAATTGGATCATGTCGGCTGCACCGACGTTGTACTTATCGCTCCAGCGTTTTAACTTCTTGCAAATAGCAGAGAGGCCGGCGTTTTCGGATCTCGAGCATTCGTCCGTGAGGATTAGACTACCATCACAGCCGTTGTTGATGCAGTCATGGAAGGGCGCGCGGATGGCTCCGTGAGCATCAGCACCACAGCCAGCAAAGTCAGACTGAAGTTCGGAGGCGACATCCAACCACACGGACGGGCATTTGAATGATGAGCGAGGCCAGATATCGAAGGCCGAAGTTGACGATGCCGCCAGGGCAATGAGGATAATGGCGAAGGAACGCATGTTGGCGCAGTGGTGAGATTTGCTGTATGTAGTCTTGTGTCGATGACTGGCAAACCCCAAAGGTGTTGACGATGAACTCCAATGATATATGGGCAAGGCTGTTCAGTTCAAAAGAAAGAATGACGAAACCGAGACTGACTGCTGAAACCTACAAAACCAAAAGCTGGGAAACGTGAGAAACTTGAAAGAAATATATACTTCAGAGTCCAACGTTGGCCGCTCAACGGTCTGATGAGAGTTGGGCTAAATTACGGTTAGAACGATGGCCATGATAGCCACACTGACGGTTCCGTGCAAACTGTCGAAAAATCGATTACACTAAACAGCGATCTTACCCACCTAAACTCCGCAATTGCTCATCCATATGCATCCCTTATTCCCATTCTGACCGGATTCAGCTCATACCCACTTTCACCTTCTGACCATTCCGGCCCACGGTATTGGCGGGTTTGGATGGAGTAAACCGTTGACAGTCTGGCGCTTGATGCGATTTGTCGTCTAGTATCGCGCATCGTGGCACGTTTGTAGTCGCTACTATTGAACTAGAGCAAGTCTCAGACCCTGACAGGCGCTACGAGGCTTATGTTCAGCGGTCGCGCTGACAAGTGGCTTGAACTTTGGCGGTCGTGGAACGCTGATCTTGGCTGTTTGCTGAGTTGCTGTCGGAGGTCAAAATGCCCGACGTGAGATCGACAGCATCGACGCAAGGATGATCCATAACTAGTTTCCAGAAGCAGTACAACAGTCGCAGAGTCTGCTCGGACTTCAGCGTGGAGAGCCGACTTGATTTTGTCGTGTCGTGTCGTGTGAGTGTGGTGAGACTGTGCATGGGTGAGGTCAAGACTGAGGGTTGTCGCCGTCTAGGCGTGAAATTCCACGAAAGTTTCAATGGTTTCCAAGACGTCAGGGTCCGCTGTTCATGCTTCCTTAATTAGACTGACGTTTCAAACAGCAAGTACATGGCGTGATGCAGACCCTAACCCTTCATGCAAAGCAATATAATCAGACCCAGGAAATCGAGCAGCTGGTTCCCCAGAGCTTGGTACTGTGCCACCTGCGCAAACACCAGCCAGATGCAGGCCAGATGCGGCGCCGGCAACGCCTTGGTGTTCCGGTCAGCGCTACCCCACTACCCACTCTCCGATGCAATGCAGGCAATCGCTGAATCTAGCATGCATGCGCGACTGGACGGAATTATGGAAGCAATGCAGATCCGTGTCAAATCAAGCTTTCGCGTCGTTGCAGTGGCGTTGTGGAGAATAGCCATATCTGTAACATTTTGCATTAGTCTGTCGAAATTCACCGGTTCTCAACTTGTTGAACGATTGGAGAAGACGTCGAGTGAACTGTTCGAAAGGAGATTGCCATTTTGCGTGTGCGGTGTCTTTGAAAAACATGGAAAATCACGCTGCATGTGTGAATTGTCAAGTTGCTCTATGCTTCTTTTTCTAGTGTTCATTGGTCGAGATCATCGTGAAATATGCACGTACAGTCATCCAAGGATGGTTGACACCACCGCACTGCCTGTCAGGCTTCTATATCAGCCCACGAAGACGATTGAAGATGAACTCAGATGTTCGAAGCTTAACCCTCAGTCTTATGCCAAGTGGCCTGGGCAAAGTATCCGTGTCATATAGACCAGGTCAGTGTCCATTCCAGCTATCTTCCTACTACACACTGTCCCCTCCGTGAGCCATCTTCTGTCTTTTTGGGGGTGCTCCGCCTCCATTTGCGACACGGAGAATCTGCCAATCGCTCGTGTCTACTTCGATGATGCTTGTTTCGACATTCGTCTCTCTGGCGTCTCTAATCGCATGAGCTCTCTCCATATCTTCGATCTTGGAATCCATCTCTCTCTCCATGGTCTCGACGGTCTTCTTCAGCAACTCGTTTCCAGATGTACCAAGAAAGTTGGGTCATCGGAGCGAAGAGAAGAGCCGAGCCCACATGACGGTTGTAGATGGTAAAGTCGATAAGCACTCCACGATGGAGTGATAGGCGGACCAGCGGGTCTCACTTGGTGACGTCCACGGAATTGGCCTGAAGTTGTCGTAAAATAGACGAATATCGGCCTTTGACTGAATAACACCGTGAATCCCTCAGTTGATATCCTCAATCACGTCTTGACAAACAACAGGGAGCAGGTGATACAGCGTGCGCTGGCAATCATAGATGAACAATTCATCCACTGGGTACCGTGATATTGAGCCGTTCGCGCAGGTTGACCGACAAGCCCACGACATGATGGGGACCAACGGAGCTGCTGTTCTCAGGGGCTAGCGTATCTGCCGGGGTGTCATAGATGGCGATAATTTCTTCCAACATACCGGCCATGTCACGATTCTCCCGTCGTACGTCTAAGCGTTGGATTGGGTGGTTTTCTTCAGACAACGAGCTCAGCCGTAGATGTTCAAGCTTTTTGCACTCTTTTAGAGCGTGTAATATCGACGACCAAGTACCGGTAACGAGACGAAGATCAGAGAAGAGGGCTCGTCGTAGCGTCGCTGAATGACTGCTGATCATGGAAGCTAGATCGTCTGCGTGCAATGCGCAGAACATGAGTTGGAACACTTGGAGATTGGGACATGTGCAGGAAGAGGCTAAGCTTCGGAATGCAGATGCGACATAAGCACTGCGATCTAGACTCAAAGTCAGATTTCTCAGCTTTGGTGCTGTGGTAACAATGCTTGCAATCCATTTCTGCCAGCCAGGTACCTGAGAAACGTCGTCGTAGATGGTCAAGACAGAGATTGTGAGAGTGTGGAGATGCGAAAAGCGATGACACAACGCATGAAGAGATTGTGCGGGTACATTGAGCACCGAAAACGGTAGGGTGGCTTCTTTGTGTAGAGCGGTTCCACGTCTGCATTTAGCCATGCGAAATTCGAGCAGACGAACATCGGTCTGGACGATAGCATCGACGACAACTTGAAAGCACCTGCTACGAAACAAGCGGTCGTCTTCAGAGATGAGGCGGCGGCATGCAGCCGGCTGGTCATTTCTCGGATAAAAGTGAACAGCCTCCAAGTTGGTGAAGCCTCGCAACGCTTTAACAAGGCTATCGTAGAGCCGTGTCGGATAACTGCTTTCCAGAACATATTTCAACGTAGTTGCCTCGTCATGGACATGTCTGTCTTGGATGCCAGGCACCCTGGGAAATCGTTTGGGTGGAGGGAATCTGCCCACGCGGCTGATAGCAGCGAGCGTGTGATAGTCACTGGAGGTCAGAAGCTGGATCTGCAGGACTTTGACAGCACCCCGAAGATTTTCACACCGTGACACATTGACGAGACGACCAAGGGAGGGCGAGCCGAGGGTAGTCTTTAGTCGGGAGAAGGCGCATTCTACAAAGAGTAGATGAATCAGGAAACGCAGCCTCTGGGAAGTCAGACGGAGGTTCTTGCAGGACAGTAGTTCCAGACTGGCAGCAACGAGCTCGAACAGCTCCACAGGGAGACGTTCTATCTGTGAAGTCATAACGACATGGTGATGGAGAGAGATGGACAGATGTGATGTGATGTGAGGATAGCGCGGTGCATGGGTGATGGGTGGCACATGCAATGAGCGCACGGGCCAGGAACCACTCCTAAGAATCATGACAGCGCTGGCCCCCCGCAGCGGCCCACGACCTCAGCTACAACGACGGAAGCGACGCTTCCTGCAAGTAAATAGCCTTCTCGCCTGTCTTTCTTCCCGCATCACCTCACTCTCTCGTACTTTGCATTCTCCATCGCGGTTGCATTCGCGTGCGTGTGCTGAAGACGGGCCACGACTCAGCGGAGCCTGACAAAGACTGTCCGTCATGGATTCGATGCGCAGCCTCAACAAGTCACTGCCCAAGACAAGACGGCAACCCGATGTGCACCAGTCGTTCCGGACGGCGGCGTTAAACGTCACCAACCTGTATAAGTCGGCGCTTGCCGACCTCGACAGGGCCCGCACCGACGGCTACCAAGAAGCTCTTGACGACCTGCTCGCGATTCTGGACAAGGAGAACATGGGCCTGGGCGACGGAGAGGGCTGGCGGATACGGCAGTGGGCGACAGAGCGGCTGGATGGAAGCCTGCCCAAGCAGTCGAGCAGCGACAGCGACGAAGAGTACCTCGACAGCAACCGTGCCAGGAGCTCCTCGCCCATCATGGACCGCAACCCCGGCATGGAAGACTCAGGCACGCTGGATCCGCCAACGGCTACGGAGCAACGATGCGACTCGGCGCCTCCCCTTCAGATGGAAGCCTCGACCACAGAGGCTGACATGTCGCCGCTACACCACGTCTTCGAATTCTCTGCTGCCCAAGCCTTCCCGTCCGAACCACCAAACGAAACCGCCTCGGCCGACATGTCCGCTGCCGCTCGCCGTGCCTTCTCTGCGCCCCGCCGTCCCTCGAACCGCTCGTCCACCCGGAACCTCCAACGATCCGCCGCTCAGAACCTCTTCCAACTAGGCACAGGCGCAGGCCAAAAGAGACGATTGATGAACGACTTCTTCAACGTCGATGGCTCCAACGACCGACGAGACGGCTCGTCAGGCGGCGGACCCAAGCGCGGACGCATGTCATAGCATACAAATCTCCAAGCCTGAGAGGCCACTCGTCCGACTCCAGGCAATGACACGAACGACGCTTCGACGAATCACGACTACCTGCATCATACCCAGACGGCGCATAGGGCTAGTGGATCATTTTTCATACGCATTGGGGGAGGCTTAATAGACGCATCCTGTGGTGTTCATTGCTTTTGGATCTATATACCTTTCTTTTCCTTCTCTACGGGGCGGGACATCATTTAGTGGTGTGCAAGTAGATAGCAAGAGAGAGCTTTTTTTTTGTGAAGGAGATGGTATCAATAATATTGTTCTAGGTCCTCAGTTCTCTTTTTGTTCTGTGGAATTCCAACACGTTACATGCCGTGCCTCATCTAGTTCATGCTGCAGCCATCCTGTCATGAGAACCACCGATAGACTCCCAGGCCCACCATGACAGCGCTTGTCCCCGTTATAGCGATACCTCTGCTCCTCATGCCGAACATGCTTTTGCTGGCTCGTATCGCCGCTTCATTGGCCTTGATTTGCGAATGACCCGAGACATAGGTAAAGGCGCCGAGGCCAAGGAACGTTGCGCTTCCTGTGTGTGTATTAGTACTGGGTCAGGTAGCTCATATCGACGAGAGAGTGCAGTACCAACTATGCGGCAGGGCGTGCAATCCTCGAATTGCGCTCTGTCATTCTTGAGGGCTTCTTGAAAGGTCGGAGGAGATGGCGGTTGCAGTGCCATTGCCGTCACTGCCGAGACGTGTCCTAGAGATCTAACCAAGACCCTGACTGTATCGTATAAAGGTCTTGCGACGACAAGTTTGGACGACATGGCTCTAGCCGCCGCCATGCAGGGATCGTCTAGCCCCGGAAGCTCCCCGCCAAAACTGCCCCACGACGCGAACCTCACGTCCTCGCACGCGCATGGCTCGCAGCTGACACTCTCACACCATGAGCGCAATAGAAGCTCTCTACATCTTTGATGAGCACAAGTAGGATCACGCTGCTGCAGTCATCACGTGTTTCATCGCTAATGTCGCTAGCACCCCGCTCCTCGAACACACGTACCTCAATCGCCCACCACCATCTTCTGTCCTACTGCCTCTCTACCTCGCACATCCCGCCCCAAGACCCCCGCTAATATATCTACCCAACACCAACCCACCGACGCTGCTATACAGCATAATACAAGACCAGCTTCTGTTCCTGTGCCCGGCATCAGCTGATACCGACCCTCTCGCCGTTCTCACCCTCCTCCACCGCCTCACCGACGTACTTGAGGACTTCCTGGGTTCGCCACTGCTAGCGAGCAAGATCGAAGGAAACTATGATGTCGTCGCACAACTACTTAGTGAGATGGTCGATGGCGGCATCATCGCCAACACCGAGCCCAACGCACTGAGAGACGTCGTTGAAGCTCCGAATCTACTCAAGAGCCTTTTAGGAGGGGTTGGATTACCATCTTCAACACCAAGCTCGCTCACACCATCTTCTGCTGGAGCGTTTGGTCTAGGGGGTGGGAGACCGAGTCCGCGATTGGGTCCCTCGCCAGCCTCAAGTCAGACAGGCTCACCGGTACCGTGGAGAAGAGCCAATGTCAGGCACACGAGCAATGAGATGTATGTGGACATTGTGGAAACACTCGAAGTCACCCTGTCGCCATCTGGCCGTCCTTTGGCTGCAGTGGCAAATGGTACCATCGCTTTCACTGCCAAGGTCTCGGGAATTCCAGATCTCATACTACACTTGGGATGCGCAGGTGGCATACAAAACGCTGTCTCGCTTCCCGTCTTCCACCCTTGCGTCAGGCTCAATCAATGGAAAGCGAGACCAGGTGAACTGTCATTCGTCCCGCCAGATGGTCGCTTCGTGCTCGCCGGATACGAAGTCGATCTACTAGGTTCCGCAGCATTGGATGCCTTTTCTACCGAGAAGAGCGCCAAGAGTGCGAATCCAAAACTCAACATACCTGCTACGGTATCCGTTAACCCCTCCCTTGGGCCAAGCGGCACAGACTTCGAGGTCAAACTCCAACTCAACCCACGCTTCAGCGGAAACAAACCCTCTCAGCCCAGCGCCGCAAAGGCTAGCCTGAGCCGCACATCCTCCACAGGAACGACGTCTGCTCCTGCTATCGAAGAAATGACCATTCACATTCCTCTCCCAGCGTCTGTCAGAAACGTCGCCGATCTTCGTCTCGCACGCGGAACAGGAGATGCAGGCTACGCCCCTGGCGACAGGGCAATAGAATGGCGTATAAGTAGTCGTGAAATA
The DNA here is from genome assembly GCF_004154835.1 of Alternaria arborescens. Lineage (NCBI taxonomy): Eukaryota > Fungi > Ascomycota > Dothideomycetes > Pleosporales > Pleosporaceae > Alternaria > Alternaria arborescens. The sequence goes on along the minus strand of NW_021167889.1, from coordinate 195,780 downwards.
AGCAACCTCATGTCTCAAGACCGGGGTGGAGGAATTGGAGCCACAGCCACGCTACGCGGGACTGTTATTGGCCAGGATGACCCATCTGCGGAAGATGCTTTGGATGCCGGTGGACCGGTTTCGTTTGCAACATCAACATACGATTATGATGACGACCAGAATACGCAGATATCTTTGCCTGCGGCCTCGTCTTCTAACGCGCCGAGGCCGGATAGCGACGCCAAGATCAAGCAGGCAAACAAAGTCCTCATGCCAAGCTGTGCGACCATCAGCTTTTCCGTCAAAGGTTGGTTGCCGAGTGGAATACGCGTGGAGAGCTTGAACGTGGACCAAAAGAAGAGTAAAGGTCTGGGTAGTGGTGTAACTCCGTACAAGGGTGTCAAGTATCTATGTGTCAGCCGAAAAGGTGTAGAATGTAGATGCTAGATGCATCCGTCAGGTTGCGAAAGGTTGGCAAAAGAAAGCAGACCCCCAACCAAACGCTTCCACAGACTCTTCCTGGTGATTCAGTTGTACATGTGAGGTGTTTGTTGATTTCATCGATGGCATTGTAAACTACGCTACCTGACACTCGTCGATTGCGTTGAAGATGTCTCCAGACCTCAAATGTCCAGAGACGTATACCACTCTATCAATGAAACAAGTTGTCGATCTATATATCCATTTTTTGCTGTAGATGCAAAGACCTACAACCTGGACAAAGCTCCCGCTCGAACGCATTTGGACTGTACCAGCGTCGTGAAAGCCATTAGACAGTCTTCTCTTTTCTAGCATACTCCAGCCATCCCTCGGAAGTATGGTGTCATACCACAGTGTTAGTCTACTGGAGGATGGTGAATAGCGCCTCCTCAGCCGCTGGAGCAACCGGCTTGTTTCCAGGCGCAGGCTGTACAACATCCGGCAAAGACTTTTCAGCGTCACCACTTTTACGGCCCTTTCCGCTGCTGCGGTCGTTACTACCACCGCGCGCACTGCCTTCGTGAGACATCCAGGTCTTGCGCGGACGACCAGTCAAACGCTTTTCAATCTTATCCACCTTGTCTTTTAGAAGCGCGTACTTGGCTAACAGCTTCTCCAATTCTGCAGCGCCCTTGTCATTTCCAACCTTCTTTCGATTAACCAAGTTGTTGGTTAGACAGTCAAAAATCGGGTCATTATCCGGGTAAGCCAATTGGCAGACAAGATCCATGAATTCGGGCGATATATCTTCAGCGCGGATACGGTCACAGAACTGCTTAGTGAACTGGGCAACGTACATGTTGTTCAGTCCTAGAACACGGGCAGCGTGACAGATCTTGAGGTTCTTCTTGTCATGGACATGCTCAGTCTGGAACTTCAAAGAGTAGATCCTGCTTTGGTAGGTCATCTCGTCCATCCACTTGAGGTGCGCCGTCGCAGAGTCTACGTCCATCGAGTCGGCGGGAAGGATCCAGGAGGTGGCTTCAGGTCGTCTGGTGAAGTACTCAAGAGCCTTGAACGAGCACTGCATCAAGACGTACTTGGTGACAGTAGCCAGCTTGACATCACCGAGCTTAACAACAACTTCAGGACCGTTGCCAAAGAGCACGCGCTTGCTATGCGGCATGTGACGGATGTCAGTCGAGTAGTCAAACTCGGGCATGGCGCCGGTCTTGTCGCGTGCCTGCTTGGAAGATTGGCCCCAGGGTGTCGTGTGACCGTTCTTCTCGATCATAGTTGATGATGGACGTACACTCTTCGTGGTAGGTGGTGCGGTGGACTTCTTCCCATACTTAGACATATCTATAGGAAAGGTCAAGGTCTTGGGCTTCGGGGCTGACGGAACGATTTTCAGCATGTTCTTCGTTACGAATGTCGGGAATTCAGACTCGCCGAACGAAGGGCCACAACTCTTCTTCGTTGGAACAGCGTCAACGGACTCTCCAGTAGTGGTCGCTTCAGTCTCCTGCTCCTTAATCTTTCTAGTCTCCCCATCCCTGGGGGGATCAACGATCTCGAAGCTATCCGAAGCCTCAGAGAAGGTCTCATCGACCTCGTTTTCCACCTCAGTAATGCCGTCAGTCCCATCTATCTTGGTGCTTTCTAATTCTTTGTCCTCAAGTTCGTCTTCGGTGATCAACTCAGAATCGTTTGTTGGCACAGGGACAAGCGCAGCTGACTCCTGCTCAAGGCTGCGAACGGTCACAGCCTTCTCCTCCAGCTCAACTTGCAGCTTCTTGATCTGGCTGTCCTTCTCGTGAGCCTCGCGCAGCAGCTTTTGGTTCTGAAGGAGTCGATCGCTGTTCTCTTTCTTTAGTAATGTGATCTTGCTGTCTTTCTCTTGGACCTCCGCCTCTAGGTCACTAATATGATGGTCCTTATCTTGAACCGCACCTTCCAACTCTGCAACTCGAAGAGTCTTCGTGATTACCACCGCCTCTAGTTCTTTCACGCGCTCCTGTTTCAGAACGACGGTGGTCTCGAGTGTGGCGACCTTCGGGTCCTGGCTCATAAACTCCGCGATGAAATTGTTGTCGTCATCATCATCAGCCCAGTCAGCCTTTCTGCTACCGGTGGCTACAGCGGGTTTTGCAGAGAAGTCACTTGTGATGTGCCCATTGGAAATGCCCTTGAGCACGAGACCCTTCTTCTGCTGAGGGCCTGGTCTGGGCTTCGGTGGCGCCTCTGCAATCTTAGGATTCGGAGACTCGGCAGACTTGATCTTGTTATTGCCAGCAGCCCAGAAGGAAGGAGCTGTCGCCATCTTTCGCGTTCGCTCGGGGGTGGAAGGAGAGGGGTCGTTGAACTGCAGTTCACAAGTGTTGTCGGAGAGGTGAGAGAGCAAAGATGGCTTTCTAAAAGTTAGATTGCCAAAATAAGGCACAAGTGGCGAGAGTCGCGGGGCTGCTCTGGCGTTGACGAAGTGTGAGTCGTGACAGAAGAGTTGAGAAGCGAGTGTCTGTGGAGCGTGAGAGGGAGAGGAGAGACTGTTTATGTATTGGGAAGCGTGCGACTAGCAAAATTGGAGTGTGTGTGAATGTAGAAGTGTGCGACTCCGAGCTTTTCGTGGCGTCGAGGCGAGTGAAGGGAAGGAAAGTGCGCCACACGAACAAGATCCCTTAGAGAGTAGGGGTGATCAAACCTTCAGAAGTCCACCTAAGTTTCACTACACAGGCAGGTGCACATTGCACCACACTCACCAATCGCTACCTCTCATAGGCAAAGTGCGGTAACGATGTGGGTGCCTACACTGTCATCTTAGATGACAGCTTTCTAATAGGACGACAAAATGGAGAGACGCAGCTGCCATGTGGCTACCCAGTCAGGTTACGACACCGCTCAGTTCCAAAGGATCTCTGAATCCGATCAGACTTCTAGCTTCTACTGAAGGACAGAGTACTACTGTACACATACCACTTGCGGTGTGAACTACTGGCTGCAGTCCAAGGCTATCTTTCCAGTATGGTGATATCCTTCCAAGGTTGTCTCAAAGGACCCTGATATGCCTGTCTACCATCTCGTTCCAGAAGGTTTATTGTCCTTGGGCTCACGGATACGTCTTTGGAGTCTGCATATGTGATGGCAATGTTCTGATGCGCTTGCCGTACCTAGGGGATAACGTAGCATTCATCAACGGACGCGTCCTCGCTCTAGTCATACGCCAGCAGGCCTTTGTTACGACACACTAACAGAGATGGGAGCATTAGTCGCCTTTCTTTCCTCTCGAAAACATGCATAAGATGCAATGAGTATTAGATTCGAAAGCTGGTTGGGGAAAGGGCGACGATTTCAGCCCTGCAATCCCCGCATCCGAAGTCCGAACTATGTTAGCCAATAGGAGTTGAAGGAGGTCTACATATACCTACTGTACGTATCTCCTGCATTGATCCGACTGCGTCTATAAGACCGCATCATGTCTCTTTTCGCATCTAAAGCTCTGCAGTGGCACTACTTTAAGCAAAACTATCTTGGTTATCAACTCGATCGCCTACCATGACGACACAAGTCCGCAACCTCTTCCACCACCTACCTCCACCAGCGGAATGTCTTGCGCTTTTCATCGCAACCCTCGAAATTGTGCCGTTTGGTATAATAGGCCTACGTGATCCTTCCTTCTTCGCAGACGGCTACGGTCTGCCCATTTCAAGCGAGTCCGACACGTCACCTGCATCCGTAAAACGTTCCGGCAACAATCAAAGCACGTACGAAGAAGATCAAAAGACAAAAAAAGCTCTAGTCGCGGCTATAGCAGCACGCAATGTTCAAAATGGCGTTCTTCTGGCAGTTTTCGGGCTGGTGCTGCGAGACAGGAGGAGTTTAGGTGTCGCAGTAATGGCAGGATTAGTTGCAACTGTCGCGGATTCGATAATTGTCAGCGCGTATGGAGCGAAAGACAAGATTGCAGGTCATTACGTTGGTGTTTTCAACAGCTTGGCGATTGGAGGGAGCTTGCTATACTGGGGCAGAAATGATCCGCTGTGGTAGATGTGTCGATTGGATGCGCACAAGGAATAGAAGGAATGGACTGCACATGACGAAAAGACAGCAGGAGCAGGGGCGAGTCATCGATGAGCAGCTTGGTACAGACATGAATCGCGAACCTTTCCTGTGTCGGACTAGCGTTCACGACATTCAGCCCCCTCTTAGGCAACATCCTCTATCCCTTTCCCAGTTCCTTTTTGCTCCCCTCCGTTCATAACATCCGATACTCACTATGACATGTAAACATGCCATTCTACATTTGGAGCCCTCACCCTTCGCAGAATTAGCAGGATATGAACAACCAGATGCCGCGGCACGTGCAGCAGCAGAAACGACATCTGGGCGAGCACCGAAGAAGGGCAAGGATTACTCGATAGGAACCTTTCCCGGTCCTCTTGTTCTACCGCATGATGATCTAAACTACGATCCGGATAGTGAACCTCAAACTACCAAAGAGTGGCTAAATGCGGAAACCAGGAATAGACTATTATCGACAACTGGAAGGGATACACTATATGTAGCACAAGTACCCAAGATCAGTAAGAAGGTGGAATTCATGAGAGACTGGGTGATACCAACTGGTCATGGAGCATCAGAGGATCGACAAGAAGCAGAGTCACCTCCATCTGCAGACCTCTTTGTTGATTACCTTGCCGCCTTCTACCACAATATGCCCGTTCGCCTCCTACCCACGCCCTTGACCTGGACACAATGGGGTTCTAGTTCCAAACCCTCCAGCCGTTACCGAAGTGCCGCTCTGCCAAAGTACGTTGGTCTTCTCGATAGCGAAGATCGATGTACGAGGATCCGCGTCCGCCCCCCGCCAGACTCTGCTTTCCCCGCTCAACTCAACCTAGACGATATTCTTGATATGACTATTTCGATTCTCCCTGTTGACGCCTATGCTCTGGTTATCTTGGTCGATCATGACATCTACGAGTCTGAAGATGATGACTTTTGTTGTGGCAGAGCATATGGAGGAAGTAGAGTGGCTGTTGTTCAGACTGCACGGTATAGCCCGGTGCTGGACAAACGGCAAGGGGAGCAGATTGACAGAAGTCATATGTGGCCGTGGAGTCATTGCAAAACATTTGTAGATGACTTGTGTGCAACGGAAGACGTAGAAGCAAAGCCAGCAACAAAGAAACAAAAAGACCTAAGTAAGAACAGTGCAATGGCAGCTGCGGTCGCCTCAGCCTCAGCATACAAGCCTGTCTCTCCGGTGCAAGAAGTCCAGGCGCTATGGTTCTCACGGCTTGCGCGAACGGTGTCGCATGAATTAGGTCATTGTTTCGGCATCGCGCATTGTGTGTATTATGCGTGTAATATGCAGGGGACGGGTAGTATGAGGGAAGACGTAAGACAGCCCCCGTTCCTGTGTCCTGTCTGTGAGGCGAAGATTGCGCATGCTATCATCGGGGAGCTGAGTGGTGGCCATGAAGAGGAGAAAAGAATTTGGGTCAAGCAGAGGTGCCAGACATTGGGCCGATTTTGCAAAGACTTGGAGCACAGAGGGCGAGAAAGTGCAATGTGGCGAGGTTTAGATGCTTGGTTGGAAGAGAGGTTAAAGGTGTTGTGATCTCTGACAAGTCCAAATTGCCGCAAACTGTTTTAGAGTATAGTCGAAAGCCTCGAATCGTGGATAAACTCCCCGCTATCCCGCAAACGCGCTTCTTTGCATTTCACGTCCCACACTCTCAACTGTACGAGACATTGGTTGCATGTTTCAATACTGACGATCGTCATGACCAAGGTCTTGTACACCGTCTGTATCCTTGATTATCCTTTAACAAGACATGTATAGCGTGCCACTAGACGCAAAACTCTTCGTATGCATTCAATTCCACGACATCCGGGTGTCTCGATAAAGCATGCCGTTCGCTTAAGAAAGTTAGTTCTATTAGATGGTCCTCAAGGAAATGGTCTAACATGACCAAATCGACTGCCTGCGTTAGCACTGCGACTTTCGAACAACTTAGGGATAGACTTGAGTGAATAGAAACAGGTATAAAGATGTTTGGTCTTGCATGGGGGAGGCGTGTGTTTTGGTTCTGTGATGTGTGTTGACGTGGTCGGGAAGTGTACCCCTCATTGCCCCGCTATCTCCCGTCACCATGCATCTGCAGTGAGCAGTTTACCCACCTTGCTTCTCAACAGATGGGAGAGGAGCAGAACTATAAGTATCCGGTAGAAATGGTGGATTTCAGTCGCCACCTCTGTTGCTCTTTTGTCTCCAAAACCGAACTACAACAACTCTCCCTGACACGAAACCAACTTGGTACGATGCTATCATCGAACCAGCACAGCAAGGCCACGCTGGTCTTGCTCTTCGCAAATCAGAATTTCATCTCGATCAAGTAAAAGGTGCCCGACATGGCATCATCAGGTACCCATCTCAACCATCAGAAGCAAAGCATGGCGGGTGTTCAAGCCTTCGGTGATCCAGACTCCTCACAAGGAGACTTGGTTATCGATTGCTTGTTCTGAGATCATACCGTTTAAACTTGATCTGGATAATTCCAGCGCGAAGGACTACTGCTGCTTCCTGATGACCCTTTCCCCTCTATGTTGGCGTACTGACTAGCTCAGCATTTGTACCAAAGTCAAGATGTCGACTGATAAGATTACCTTCTTGACCAACTGGTGTGCTTTGCATCTGAGTCAAGTGAGGTGCATGCTGACAGTTATTAGGCACGCTACGCCATACCACGCTCCTCTCTATCTTGCCCAGAGCAAGGGATATTTCAAAGATGAAGGCGTCAAGGTCGCTCTACTTGAGCCCAACGACCCAAGCGTACGGCCAATGTTGCTCGTTTCCAAAACATGAACTTACCATATTAGGATGTCACGGAAATCATCGGATCTGGAAAGGTCGACCTTGGCTTCAAGGCCATGATCCATACTCTCGCTGCCGCAGCTCGTGGCTTCCCCGTTCAGTCAATCGGTTCCCTGCTCAACGAACCCTTCACCGGTGTTGTGTACTTGACCTCTTCTGGTATAACCCCCGACTTCACAACCCTCAAGGGTAAGAAGATAGGCTACGTTGGAGAATTTGGCAAAATCCAACTCGATGAACTCACCGCGCACTACGGTATGTCACCTGATGACTACCAAGCCATTCGTGTGGGCATGAACGTCACACGGTCTATCATCACTGGCGAAATCGATGCTGGCATAGGCCTCGAGAATGTCCAGATGGTTGAGCTTGAGGAGTGGCTTGCTAGCCAGAACCGCTCGCGCGACGAAGTGAAGATGCTCCGCATCGATGAGCTTGCACAACTCGGCTGCTGCTGCTTCTGCAGCATCCTCTATATCGGAAACAACGACTTTATCAAACAGAACCCAGAGAAAGTACGTGCTTTCCTGCGTGCGTGCAAGCGCGCAACTGACTTCGTTCTTGCGTCTCCCGACCAAGCCTGGGAGGAATTCTGCAGCTTCAAGTCCGCTATGAACACGCCGACCAACCGTAAGATCTTTGAACGTAGCTTCGCCTACTTTAGCCCCGATCTTCAGAATGTCCAGCGTGACTGGGACAAGGTCACCCGCTACGGCAAGAGACTTCGTGTGTTGGACAACACCTTCAAGCCCAACTACACGAACGAGTACTTGGCTTGGGGTCTTGAGGATGAAACTGATGACCCTACTGGCGATCAGAAGAGGATGGTGGAGCTGCAGGAGGGTGTTAAACAGCATGGTGGGTTCAAGCGTCTCGAGACCATGTCTGGTAAGACTGTCATTGGCGCTGCTGCCTCTGCTATGGCTTGATTTGATAGGTGAAGGTGGAGATGCACTCATTTTCTCCAACTAGTCTATCGGAAAGCCTTCGACCTGAATGGATGATAGCGACACGTTGACATACATGATTGAATCAAACCGTCACTCGCTCAAGCTTGCTGTTCATTACACTCTTGTCCATAGTCTAGATGGTATCCGTCAGTGTACGGTGATGATATTTCAGCTCCGCGCATGATATCCACGTATTCTACCTCACTCACATCCACGCTCAAATTGTACCTGCACCTAGGCTGTTCTCGCGAGTATTGTGACACTCATTATATTATATTGCATACACACGGTGCGCAGCACCAAACTAAGAGGAAAGAGGACATCAAAAGCCAACCATATCGGCTTTGATCCGTAAGAAAGCATTCCTCAGCGCCAAAGTATGCAGAGAACCCTAGAGGCAGTTGAAACCCGCTCCATGATAAACACCGATCAAGTCCTGTTTGGATCTTGATATGCAACCGTACTCCCAACCCCTGCCATTACTCTTCCATTTTGTCATTGTCTTTGTTTGCTTCCTTCGTAGGCTCCTTCAAGAATTGCGCGCGAAAGTCCGCGTTACTCTTCGGCTCGCCATTAGTCGTTGTGGCACCCTTGGGAACGGTTGGCCGACCAAGACCAGGTTTTCCACGCCCTCGTCCACCACGAGCAGCTGTAGGTCGATTGACACGGTTCGGCTGTACAAAGCTGTTGCTCGCCTTCCACTCGCCCTTCTGCTTGTTGAGGTCTTGAATTGTTCCGATACGAAGCTTCCTTCCCTCAAAGTCCCTACCCTCAAGTGCGAATTGAGCCTTACCGGCGCCCTCCACAGTCGTGAATTCGATGATCGCACCGCCATGGTGAGGTTCGAGCTTGATCTTCTTGAAGCCGTACTGCTCGACAAGCGGCTTGATGCGTACGTCGGGGACGGTATCGGGTAAGTTGAGGATCGCGATAGACCGGTCCATGAAAGAAGCAGGCTTGACAGTAGCTTCAGCAGCAGCGTTGCTCTGTCCAGGAGTCACTTCACGAGCGGCTGAGTTTTCCGGATTCTCTAAAGTCGACTGCACCTTTGGCTTCGTAGCAGGCCGATCACTTGCGATCTCAACCATGATCTTGAGGCCCCAGAACTCCTTCTCATGCATCTCCGCCACTGCAGCATCAGCGCTATCCTTAGTCTCGTAAACGACGTAACAGAAACCACGATTGTTGCCGGTAGACCTGATGGTTGGGCACTTTGTCCTCTCGATCTTGCCAAATTTGGAAAAAACATCCTTGATTTCCCTCTCTTTGACCTTAAAGTTGAGATGCCATATATAGACCTCACGACCCTCGGCAGTAGCGCCATCACGTTTCTTCTTAGCGTTGGGGTCAGATATTTTCGAGATCAGCTTCAAGCCCTCGACATCAGTACCATCCAGTTGTGTTGCGGCAACTGCCTGTTCAGCTGAAGCGAACTGTACGTAGCAAAACCTGCGGTGGGCGTCAAACTTGAGCGATGGGAAGCGAATGCCAATGATCTCTCCAAATGGGCTGTAGAGCTTTCGTAGCCAGGCTTCGTCGGCATGCGCCGGGTAGTTCGTAACGTACAGCGTCGTGCTCTGGCCTCGCTCGATCGATATGTTGTGGCCTTCGAATCCTTTCGCCTCCTTACTCAGAGCGTAGTCAGCTTCTTCTGGAGATTCAAATTCCACGATAGCCGTGAGACTGTCCTTCTCCTCTTTCATAACTAAATTGCGGACCGTGCCCGCATCAGTAAAGAATTGGCGTATCCGAGTTTGTGTGGTATCGAGTGGTAACTTCTTAACAATGACCGATGTGTGTTCGCGGTCCCGTTTCGGGCCAGTAGAACGAGCTTCCGAGGGTGCTTCGCTCGCGCCTCTTGCCTGGCCGTTGACGGGATGGGAAGCTTCTTCAATTTCCGCAGTCTTGCTCTTCTTCAATATCGCATCTTCATCGCCGTCCTCCCGTTTCCGTTTTGCTGAGCTTTCCATGACTTGGCTGTCTGGTGTATCTTGTGGTGGAGCTGCAGCAGCCGCGAGTGCTCGCTCCTTCTCTCTCCGAACAGATACGATGCGCTCAGCTCGTCGACGCTCGATTGTCGCGCTACGTACTTTTAACGCTGACTCATGCTGTTCGCAATGACTGATGTACATGTCAATAAGCAGCTCTGGGTGATCGATCGTTTGCAAGCGCTTCATGCCACGTTCCAAGATTGAGGTAGCCTGAGTCGGTGGCAATAGTGGCTGGCCTGCGTTCTGCTTGTTCCTTGTTGCATGTGGCGCCCACAGAAGCATCTCAAAGATGTAGCAGCGATACCAAAAGTCGTATGAGTCTTCCTGGTACTGTGTGATGGACTCCTGAATCTGACGGGCTTTATCTATTTCACCGCGTTGGAGCCAAAACTTCATGTGAGCACGTTCAAGACGGTACTTTGGGTCCGTCCACTCCCTGCCATGTTTCTTCATGCCAACCTCTCGGACAAACTCTAGGGCAGACCGGATTCCGACCTCGGCTACATCAACATCGTCTTCTGTTGCTCTGGGGTCGTCAAAAGCTCTTCGCCGTAAGTAACCACACCAAGCGAGTTGTACCTTGATGAGTTCATCCAAGTCGGTGTGTTCCAAGAGGCCAGAGCCAGTAGCTGTATGTTTAACAAGCTCAAGATCCTCGAATGGTTTGTTTTCCGATTCGAGCGTTAGCAATCGGTGGGACCAGAGTGATCCAGACCAGGGACAATGGCGGGTCGCACGCTCCAGGACGTTGAGCAGATCTACCGATCGGTTGTCTTGCCAGATAAGAAACTCGACGTGATCTTCCCATATTGAAGGATCGACTGGGAAGCGAAGCGTGGCTCGCTCATAGAGTGCATTGACAAGATGGAAGCTGTAGACGCCCATGGTTCTCTTCTCCCATTTGAGATAGCGTGTCATGGCGGTGTATTCGGCGGCTTGATCGCCCGCTTGGATGGCCTGTAGAAGTTTAAACTCGTATTCTTCGCGGTTGGCATATTGCTGTTTGATGTGTGTGTTGTTTTTCACCACTTCATCCATCACCTGCTCGTAGTGACTCGTGTTGTAGCGAGAGTTGAACGACGAGTATCTACTGAGCGTGTTGGCCCATGTTGCGTGTGGTTGACCTAGGCGATCGTTATAAATGGCGGCTACTCGTTTCGCCTTCTCTTGGCTGAAGCCTTCGCGCTCAAGATCCTCTTCCAGGACTTGTAGGTAGCGGTCCCACACAAGATTACTTTCCTGAAGGTTATACTTGACTCTCTCTGCACCTTCTTGTAGCGCGTGCAATAGTAACTGAGGCTTGAAGAGCTCGCGGCCAATCAGCCTTTCCTCTTCAGGCCACTCCTCTGGCGGTATTTGATCCCAAGAGCAAGCGACTAGGTAGCTCACATACTCGCCGTATGCTGCCCAAAGCTTTGCACTGTAAGGTTCCTCTTGTGTGGCTTGCTTGTGCAATTCTAGCACGCCCATACGCTGCTCCACGTCCTTGGCCAGAGTTTTCTCGTCGTTCAATCGGTAGTGCCACAACAGCTCACCGAGCGGATACTTGTCAGACATGGTTTTGTAGGCATCGCGCAGAGTTTGCACCAGCTCGTATGCGTTTGGGTCCGCGTCGAACGACGCAAGGTGATTTTGGAGGCCCTGGTGCAGCGTAGTGACAAGCGAGACATGGCTGTAATAATCGAAGGGATTTTCTAACAGTGTCTTGTCCAGTTGGTTGAGCCAGTCGATGTGCTGTTGGTCCAAAGAGCGAGTGATGAAGTTGCGCGGTCGCGGCGAAGCCTCGGACATGATGCTGGCTACAGACTCACCGGAAAGATTCTGTCCAAGATGTTGAAGGCTGGGACATGGTCAGTGTTTAGTAGTGGAGTTTGTGTAACAAAACTAGGCTGGCGCAGCGGGCAAAACCCGTGACCACGGGCAAGCGCGACACCCGGACGTCACTGCTCGCCCCACAAAATACAATGCGCGCTACCTGTAAATATGCAGGTGCAGACACGGTCTCACGACGTGGGCGGGCCAAGATAAAAACTAACTCGGTAGGAATGATGAACTTACGTGACAGGCCGTTGGTGAACTACAGAGTTCTGGCGCGCGGCTTGTTGTTGTTGTTGCATGCTGGCAAGGTCTGGGAAGATGTTAGTAGAGGCCCTGTGAAGTGGCATCTCGCAGCCGCTCGCCACGTCCTTTTTCTCCCTGCATCTCTGACGCTGCAATTCCATCGTACTGGGGCTGACTGCAGCGCTGTGCCGCCAGAGCAAAGAAAGCGGGCACCTACCTGCCAGTGTATCCATACCCGGTGTCGAAGTTTGCCGGTACATGGGATTCGGCGGAGTCATGCGCGCGTCGCGAGGGGATGCTATCTGTTGCGGCGTGCCGATTGAACTGTGTACTGCTCTTGCGCCATTCGCGATGTGGGCGTAGCCTGGAGATGGCACACGCTGCTGAAGCGTCTGGGGCGGCTGTGGAGAGGATCTGATCTGCTGACTCAGACCCGAGGGTGTTCGCGAGGGCATCTGGCGCCGTGTACGTTTGCCTGGGGATCGGAGTAGCGACGGCGACGGGATAGTAGGGGCGGGCTGGGGCGTTGGGGTGCCCGCAGGCGAGTCCGACGGCGACAGCAATGAGTTGATATCCATGGTGGGTGTCGTGTACAGTTTGGTGCAGTTGTTTGGTATGCGCTCAGACTAGACGGCCGTTTCAGACGCCACAGGCGCACTCGACGTCTTGCTATGTTCTCTTCTATAATCGCGAGCTGCGGGAACTACACGGCATCGAATCCCTCGTAGCGAGCGGCATGGGACGAGGGCGGGCGTTGGGCGCGAAAAGGACGGTTGGCAGCGCGCGGCGATGGGGCGAGCGAATGTGATGGGAGATGACCTCGTCGGCGTCGTGGATGAGAATGCCTACACTGGGCCTAGAAGAAAAGGTGGTTAGGTGCACCAGACGAGCTTGGGCCTGCGACTAATCAAGTAATGATGGAGCGAGCACTTCGCGACTCGGAGCACCTGAATGCGGACTCCCGGGAGAGCAGGTAAAGAGGGCACTGCAGGGTGTAGGGCGCGTCACCAGATGCGCGTCAAGAAGGGCCAACTGGACAGCGTCGACGATGGTCTGGACAGGAGCGGGACGACACGACTCCTGCACATTTCTTCTGCGAGCTGATCGCTGCATCTGGTTCATGAAGATCTGCCGAGACTCCCCACCCCTGCAAGCGCGGAGCCTTTCGCCGCAACCACAGAATTTCCCGTCAACTCCACCGCATTGGCATCACCAACGCCGCAGCTTCGTCGTGCTGAGCATCGGCATGAGTGCTCGAATTCCCTCACGGCGCCTGGGGCAGTCCGGTACGCCTGTCCTGTTCCCCCACAAACTCTACGACTAACACCGAGTAGCCCTCGCCGTCTTCCGCCCGCACACTCGCTGGGTGCCGTCGACATCGCTTCCTTCACTCGCCCAGCGCAATGTCTCTTTCGGGCGCAAGAACCAAGACGATGACCTCACCAACCCCATCCTCGAAGACTATCTGAACAAGAAGGAGAAGGAGCACGAGGCAGACGCAAACGACAAGGGCGAGCCAGCACGCCCGACACGCCCCGCACAGCGCACAGGAGACTTCGCCGTTACCCCGACATCGCTCTTCGCACCCGAGAACGACATGCCCGGATGGCGGCAAGACCTGAGTCCGCAGGAGAAACTCGACCTCAAGGCAAAATACAGACAGAGGGAGCAACGAGCAAAGGCACAGGAAGACAGAAAGCTCATGAGCATGACCCTCGACCCTGACGAAAAAGCCCGCAAGCGCCTCGAACGCAAACTCATCATCTCCGGTGTCAAGCGCCACGGCCGCATGACAAAGGCTGCAAAGCTACTCCGCACCGAGCGCCAATCGCTGTACAAGTCACAAGTCCTCCCTACGTCTACCAAGAAGCTGCAGAAGGTCGTCAATCAGATCGCCGGAAAGACCATATCAGAGGCCCTTGTCCAACTCCGCTTCTCCAAGAAAAAGATCGCTCGCGACGTCATCAAGGGCCTCGAGATCGCGCAAAACGAAGCCATTGCGGGCCGGGGCATGGGCCTAGCTGGCGAGGAGGCTGCTGTGTCTCGTTGGAATAAGCAAAGAGAAGCTACGGATGCGGGGAGGCCGAAAGATACTTGGGACTACAAGACCTCCCAAGAGGATGGTAGTGTAGAAGCGAACAAGGTCAAAGTGCCCTTCTTCAAAGACACGACGATTCAATTGAAGGATGGCAGTAAGAAGGTGGTGCGCGACCCCAGTGAGATCTACATTGATCAGGCATGGGTGGGGCCCGGAGAGAGCTGGAAGACTCCTGAGTTCAGGGCGCGGGGTGCCATCAACATGCTGAAGCACCGGACGACCAGTGAGTTGGCTACAAGCTTACTTTGCCGAATCACACGCTGACACCATCTGATAGGCTTTTCCGTACTTCTCAAGGAAGAGAAGACGCGGATGCGCATCTCGGATGAACTCAAGAAGAAGCGCGACAACCGCAAGCTATGGACTGCACTACCCGACCGACCCGTGACATCACAGCGGCAATACTGTCTGTGGTAGACGCATGTACGAATTCTGTGTATAGCATATGGCCCGTGTAAGAGAGCTGGCTTGTACAATATACCATTCAAGATTATACCGTTCCCATCATCCAAAGCAATACCAATCGCTTCATCCGGGTATCCATCCCTCCATCCATCCAAGGTACATAACATACATGGTTCGCCTTCTCAACTTTTTGAAACATGTGACGAGATCCTGAACGCCTTCGCTATGCAAACAAAAGACCTTTTGGTCATTCTCATGCTTCCACGCCCTCTGTTGCGCCCACACTGCTGACGAGCATATCCAACATACCCCTCACTTTCCAAGCATCTTGACTTGCTTCAACCGTCACCTTGACACGTTGCATAAGCGCCATGATCAGATCGTCGACCTCTTCGCTTCTGCCTAGTTGGTCGGCATAAAGATCCAGTACTACGAGCGCAACGTCTGTCGTCAGACGTGTGATACGATAGTCGGATATGTTCTTTATGCACCAGCGGAGAATGGGCTGGAGTGTTACCGAGTCACGATTGCTAAGGGCGGTGCGAAGAGTAGAGCGGTGACGTAGAGCGGTCAGGAGCGTGAGAGACTGACTGCGCGCGTTCGCATCCTACGAACTGTGAGCAGTGTGCCAGAACGCCGATGAGAAACATGAGCTTACCTTTGATTCAAGTACCATGTCCAACGCCTGCGAATACATGCCCTTTCGCAATGCATGCGCCCAAGGCTGTCCGGCAGTAATCTTTCCCCGCGCATTGCCTTCAATGACTATATCTGCGCTTTCGCCTGTGAAGTCTTTGCCTCGTATGCGCTTCTCCCAGCCCTTCCCGCGCTTCCGCTTCTTGCTCCTGTCGTACTCCTCAATCTTGCCCTCCATGAGAGCTTTCATTTCCTTCTCCCTTTCACGAGCCTGTACCTTCTGCTCGCCTGAGAGATGGGTCTTGATCGAGAGCAGACCAGACTGCATGCCCACGGCGATGTGCCGATCCTCCTTCTGGTTCGGAATAACGCTGAGCGACAGGATGGGAGAGGGGTACTTCATTCCTCCCACTACATTCCAGCCAGTTGTTTCGAAAACTTTGACATGGCCATCAAGGGCACCAGAGAGAAGGCGCTCGCCATTGTTCGCCAACGAGAGCGCGGTAACCGTCTTCTGGTGGTTGCGCAACATATGAATCGGCTTCGCAGCTACAATGTCGAGCACGCTGATCACGTTGTCGGCTGCTGCGAGGACAGCAGTACCAGAGGGCATGGGTAGAACGGTCTCTACGGGCGCGGCATGCTTGAATACCATGACCGCCTTTCCGCCCACTCGCGAATCCCAGAGTCGTACTGTTTGATCGTAACTTCCGGAGACAAGTAGCCCACTCTGCGCAGGCATGAATGTACCGCTGCGCACGTAATCCTGATGCCCATCAAACTTCATCACACTCTTCTCACTCGGCAGGTCCCATAGTCGCACAGTCCTATCGTCGGAACAACTCATCAGACCCGTGAGGTCGGTTGGATTCCACTGTGTCACCCAGACAGGCTGCTTGTGTTCCTTCCATGTCTTCAAAATCGCCCTGCTCTTCACATCAAAGGCCTGTATAACACCAGTGTCGCCTCCTGCGACCAAGATCCTGCCATCGCGCCGTATGTTTCCCGAATGCGCAATGTCGTCGACGCCGAAGCGCGATATCGTCTTGACGACCTTTCGGCTCTTAGAGGAGAAGATCTGAACACGGGATCCTGTTGTCACGGCGAAAAGATCCTGGGCGGCAGACAGCGCATTTGCGGGCTGAGGAGGCGGTATCGAGATATGGGTTACGGGCGACGAATGCTGCGACGGGTCGAGGCGCAGCTCTGAGGCGAACGAGTTCCAGTACTTTTGCTCCGACGTGAGAGTCGAAGGGCCCTTTGGCAGCTTCAAAGGCTGCAGGAGTTGTACTTCAGCGGCCATTGTGAATGTTGGAGGCGATCAATGCGCGTGTCGTTACAAGTGTCGTGAGCTTTTCGAGTGGAGGAACTTTTCGGTGGGTCAACAACTCGCGCTAACGATATTGGGTGGCGTCTGCCGGCTTGAACGCGCGCAGACGCCGACTGTGGTGGACGTCAACATCAGGACCACTCTGGGTCATGCTTTCATAACCTCTTCCTGAATGTTGGTCGACACGCACCATTACATCCTGTTCTGTATAGCTCTGTGGAATGTCTGTCCCCATCGTTGCGCAGGAATACTTGCTACCACTAGTGCTGGTTGCCTGGAAGATCGCCGTGCACCCAGTTCATCAATAGACGACGCCGCATCACCTTTTACCTCATCAGCGTCAAGCCGACACCCACGTTCTGTCATGCCACACTCAATCACCAAACATCCATCTCTCAGCCTCGGACCTATCAAAACGTTGATGTTTGGTTGCCTTTCCCCAGGATAAGCCGATCCTAGAGCCCATTTAGGTCGCGCTAGGCGCGTCACCATGGACGCCGACGCCCTTGACAACATGGACGAATTCTTCGACTTCGCAGCCCTTGATCAGAACGCAGATTCTGGAAGCAACCATGTTCCAAAGCAGGAAAGCGTGCCGTTGATTCAACCAGATGATGTCACAAATATCGACTGGGCTGTCGAGCCAGCAGCCCACCATAGTCCCACGGACGATTTTCAATTGAACGACATGCCCATGTACGATGTTAGTCAATGTTTCTCCACTGGTGGTGTGAGCCAGCAATGGCCATCATCTCACGGAACAGACAGTTTGGTGTCACGCATGGTTGAGAGAGGTTTAGCTCAGACAACGGACCAAAGTTGGCAAACAGATAAACCTCAGCATATGGCGGGTTCCATGACATATGATGAGGCAAATCTCAATATTCCATCATCATATTCACCATCTCTCGGGTTGACGCAATGCAACAACGTTCATGGCAACAATGGAGGGAGCCCAGCTGACACCCTGGACTATCGGCTTGAGCAATCTGCATCACAGATCGATCGGTCAACGATACCGGCCAACACTTCCTTCCTTCTGAGCCAGGTACCAATCAGCTCGGTCGCAGCCCAGCAGGAAGCCTTCAGCGGCACTTGGAAACCTGCATCAGCCAAACGTAAAGGACCCCAAAGTCGCATTCCGCTCGAAGCGAGGCAAATTCTGGAAGATGAATTTGCGGTGAATCCATACCCATGTAAGAGATGCCTGCGAACGAATTGCTTGTGGTATATACACTGACTTCGTACACGTATGTCTTAGGTACCTGGGAATTAGATATCATTGCACATCAAGCCAATCTCGACGTGAAGAAGGTTCGCAACTGGTTCAATAACACCCGAGCTCGAAAGAAATGTGGAGGTAAGTAGCTTCAAACCCGATTGGCTATCCTTTGGCTTACATACCTAAGACTCTCAAGTCTCCACACTAGAGTTGTCAGATCGCAACTGTCGCGTACTGAAAACAAAACTCTCAAGAGATAGCCTAGAGAGTCTCGAAAAGCAGGCGAATGGCGCTAATCAGCTGCCGCAACCGCCTCTGGCAGTATATCTTGCACAGTCGTATCAAGAAGAAGCAGTAGAGTTGTCTCTAGTACAGGCCGCCATCGATGATAATTCTCTTAGCGAGAGTAACCCAAACGACGGGTGGTCTGACTCGAGGCAAGGCCGTAGAGGCTCTGTCATCACATCTGTTGCGTCTTCCGAAGGCACTGCCCTGACGACTTATACGGTTTCGTCTAACGGCAGTCGCGGCAAAACTTCGTCTTTTGGTCGTGATCGAAGGCGGGGTAGACGTCGGATGGCTTGGAAAGAGTCACCTCGCCAAGCTATTAATGGTGTCAAGTAAGTTGTGATTGCAAAAGACGCATATGAGACATGCACTGACTTCATATCTTCACCTCTGTAGCAGTGCGGGTGAACCCCAAAAGGATCTTTCTTTCTTCTGCACCTTCTGCCCGCGAGCGTTCAAGACGAAGTATGAATGGATTCGGCACGAAGACTCTGTTCATGCGCTTCGAACTACCTGGATCTGTTGTGACACGAAGTCATCTGAGATACTCGAAGCCTGTCCATTCTGCGGTCAGACCCATCCTGATGACACTCACATGGCTGGCCACAAATACCAGCAATGCAGGAGCAAGCCCGAATCTCAACGGACTTTCTATCGCCGCGACCACTTCATCCAACACATGCATCATGTTCACTTCGCTAACACCAAACACCCATCGGTACGTGTCGGATGCCAGGCCCGATTGTTAGCCGCTCAGGGCCATTACTTCGGCTGCAAAGATCTCGCCATGAAGTGGCGTCGCTTCGGTGCTCCAATGAAGAAGGACGACCCGATGCTTCATTGTGGCTTTTGTGGGAAAATATCCAGAGACTGGTCTGAGAGGTGTGAGCATATCGCTGAGCACCTCATCACGCGTGAGCTTGACCGTGCTGTGTGGTGGGGGGAGCGCAAGGAGAACCATCTGGAGAATCTATACTCGACGACACCCTACGAGTCGTTCCGTTGCCGATACTGCCAGAAAGTGTTTACGGATGTCAAGGAGATGAACGAGCATTCCCATTGCCGTGTGTGGAGCTGCCGTTTCCTGCGAAGCTTTGACGACGTTGCTGCTGACAATGCAGGACCACCGCTTTGCCCGGACTTCCCTTCGGCGAAGGCTCACCATTGCTATCTTTGCGGTTCCGACTATCGCACGTTTCATGTCGAGCATGCACAGAACTACCATCGCTATCGTTCATGCAATCAAGAATTCTATACGTCGGAAGAGGCCTTCCTCCAGCATTTACACAACTTTCACGGCGCTTCACAACCTGCGCTACTGCGAGATAGTAGCGTCATTGAGCAGAGTTTCATGCGTAACAAAGGCGCATCATTCGAGCCCGTGGAGTTCAATGAGAGCTGGCAACCTTGCGTCATGGATCTTGATGTAGCGTCTGTTAGTCCGTTTATTGCCGACAACGCTGCCCCAACTTTGCCTGTCGGGCAGAGAAAGAACCAAGCTCAAGCACGCAAAGCGCTAGCGATGCCGAAGAAAACCCGCGATGTTGTTCAGACTTACGACGCGGATACGAAAAAGGCACAAAGGCCACGGTCGGATACCACGGTCTCGAAGGCCGAGACTCATCACCCACGATTTTTCCGACTCAGTACATACGTGCCCTTCCGTTCATCTCGCGTGTTCTTTTCCCGATCTGCAAAGCCAACGGATTTTCCGAAAGATGATCATGCTGTTTTGGAAGAGCTATCGAAACCGCATGTTGCCACACTAATCATGACCGCGGGCACACTCAGTATGGCTGCTACCCGTTGGTTCATTCAACCTAAGACACATGCGCTTGATGGTCTGATAGAGCTCACCATCGATAGTGAAGGAGACTCAGACTGAGCGTCTTCGTCGGGTTCCGGGGCCACCAGCGGCGTAACCTTCCGAGGTCTCCTTCCCACCGAAACCACAAAGACACAGACGTCATGTTACTTTGCTTCAATGATTCTCTGTGGAGGCTCGAACTCAAGACCTTCTGTCTGTTGTCCTGAGGAAATCGTCAAGTCCAACTATGACTCCATCTACGAACTTCTTTTGTTGAGCCTCGCGCTCGCTATCAAAACCACTGGTGCCAATACAAACATCGGCAGACTAGGGAACATGGGAGTCGCATGGAACGCCGGTGTTGGCGGCGACAAGAACGAAAGCGTCGCATACCGACTCAACGAGGGTCTTTACGATATGCTCCGGAACGCGAAAAAAGAGAGATGCAACATCAGAGTCTGGATCCTTACTTTTGGAACGAACAATCTACACGCAAAGCGCCCTTTTCGCAAACAGGACGTGGAGAGTTGGAGGGTGTTGGTAGAGACCTGCTTAAGGATTGCTCCGGAGAGTATGGTACTGGCTTGCGATATGACGTATAGGAAGGATATAGCTGATGTTTTCGTCGATGAGAGTAATAGGATGCTCGAGGAAGTCGTGGAAGAGATGAACGAAATTTTGCAAAAAGATATGGAAAAGGAAGACGACTCACAGGGTGGCAAGTGTCAAGGAGATAGAGTGAAGTGGATTGATTCGAGACATGTGATCAGCAAAGACATGCTTGTGGATCATGTGCATCTAAACGAGGAAGGCTATCGGACCTGGCATGCTGCGTTGTGGCCACTTGTGGCAGAGGTATTGGGTATTCTGAGTAAGGAAACTGAGTAGCTGTCAGACAAGAGGAGAGCTGAGAAGTGCTAGCCCAACTAAGAAGCATATATTTCATAACGGTGAGTATGAGCAAAAGCCAATATGTAGGAAATCAATCACTCTTCCCAGATTCCTCAAAGCGCGAGTGGCGCCTGCGAGTTAGATTGAGATTTTTATCTATTCACCAAATGCAACCGGGGTATATTAAAGCAAGAACTCCGCTTCCAAACTCCTGACATCTGACGCGATTCGTAAATCATTCTCGCCACTCTTTCGCGCATTGGGTGCACTGGTAGACGTTAGCAAAGCTTTCCGAGATGTCGGATGTTTAGAGTACCTTGTAGAAGGCGGTCATTGGCTCGTCAGCGCTACGAATCTGTAGCTGGTACCAGTACGCCTCGTGGTTCCGGCACTTCTCGTTGGGACATTGGACTGTTCGATTGTCAGTCATATGCATCGAGCGTGATCGTGCACAGCTGGACTGGGCGTCATGTGACTCTGAAAAGCCCGGATATCGTGGGACGTACCTTCTGTCTTGTCTACGTTATCCCAGGCACCCTTTCCACCCAAGATGTCTTCGACTTCCTTCTTCTTCAGATACTTGCGCTCGTAGTAACGTTTGTTGATTACAAAGTGGTAGGGACAAGTAAGGCATTCGAAACGGTTTTGGCCGACAGAGTCTTCGGTTGTAGGGTCACCGGGGGGTACTTTGGACACGCGAAGCATGTTGCTGCATGTTGGGCAGACTATGGCTGTTAGTATTGGGTGCGATTGATTTGCAGATGCGGCAGACGAGGGCATGGCAATTGCTAGCGAGCGAGGAGAGCTTGGCGGCGCACAACTTACAGAGTAACATGGTTGGCGACGACAGAGGGAGCGCAGTGCTGGACGCGTCAGAGATGATGGCGAAGAAGTTCAAAAGTTACAGCGGACCCTGAACCGCTAGGGCCGGGATAGGCAAAGTGCGGGGCGATTATGGCCCAGCGAAAAGCCACTGGGGACGCGCACTTGGGAACGGACTGTCTCAGATTGGGGGCTTATGCACGCTGGCCTGGGAGACATCGCCTGCTTTCTTATCGCCGTATGAGAGGGATACTTCACCTGTTCACACCGCCTTGAGTTGTTCGCTTTCCGTTAGCACTTCCGAGTACCCCGCCAAACAACATCTCGAAACATTCACGCGTACCTGACTGGGCCGTTCTTCCTGTTCAGTCACTCTCCATATCCTCAACACCACACACCATGGCGGACGAAGAGGTACATGCACCTGCATACCATGCGCCTCGCAGTGCTAATGGACATTTAGGGTGCCTCTCCCCGCGAACTTGTGCTCGAAGCGTGCCGACGCAACAACACCGAGCTACTCGAGGAAACACTAAAAGACCTTGCTGCTGCTGCCTCAAAGTCAGGAAAGAAGCCCGAGGACCATGTGGCCGACATACTGAACAACACACGCGACGGCGTGGGCAACGGCTGTCTTCACGTTGCTGCAACATACGGAAGCTGTACGTCGCATGGTACATGTCAGGACATGAATCAACTGACTCTATCCTAGTCGAGGTTATCGACATGCTCCTCGACCAAGAGGGTCTCGAGATTGACGAAATCGACCGCATGGAGCAAGACACCCCCCTTCACAAAGCCGTACGCTACGTCAACTCGCTCGAAAAGTCAGTCTGGCCCCATGGCCACTCCATCGTCGCGATGCTGCTAGATGCGGGATGCGATCCAAGAATAAGGAACAAGGCGAAGCTCAAGCCCATTGAGCTGGCGGATCCAAGGAACACAGAGCTGAGGAGCATGCTACAGAAGGGAGAAGTTTCGATGCTAATGAGCGGCGACGTGGTAGAAGACGACGATGATGGCCCAACAGGAAGTGCTAGTGATAGCGATTGAGGTGTCACAAAAGGCAGAGCATGAGTTGGAAAAGACTTTTGGACGCCGGTTGCGGTGGTGACTGGGCTATCTTCATAGAGGCAGAGGTGTGTCTACACCTCACCACCGGCACTCAGCGTGCGCTACGCTACTGAACAAGTTCATAGTATTGGCTTTGACAGCCATAGACAAGCAGCATGTACCCATCTGTTCCTCGCTGCCCACGAGCCGGCCTCGCGCATGTCTGTGCCATCTGGATGGAGAGCGACTGTTGCTTTGGATTCTCGTTTCTGCATGTCGTTGTAATCAACCCTATTGTTTGGATCCGAAGTATCCTTTTCAGTCTTGTTGCTACTTGCTGTCAGCTTGCTGCTTAAGAGACTCCATATGTTTGTTACTCACCTCAGGCGGCGGCCCAACTGGCCTGACCATGCGCTCGAGCAACTGCAGTCTAGTCTTTTCGCGCGGCTGTCCCAGGCCGATGCTCATGTACTGCAGAAGAGGCGGATGGCCGACATAGCTCGAAAGCGAGTCGCGCGCAATGTTCGATGTCCATTCGTGCTTGGTAGTGTCTGCGCTCCCGATACCGATGTAGCGAGCTTGGAGGGCTTCGAGTTGTTGCTGTGCGCGTAGTTTGTCGGCCATGACTGCGATATGTACGGAATTCGGGTAGTCGTCTAAGATGCGCGGATCGGGTCGTTTGGGTTTGACAGGCAAAAGTTGGGAACGTCGCGACCGCGGAGGTGCTGGGGGGATTCCGGCTTAGTCATGACGATGCATCAACTCCACCATCGCGACAGCCTGAGGGACGCATATCATCAACTCGACAAGCCTCGGAGCGCAACACTTTCCTTCTAGAATTACGCGTCGCATAATCATCTGCAACCGGGAAACAGCCACCATGAGCAACCAAGACACGATCATGGGCAACGCGCCCCTCACACCACGCGACGAGCCTGAACTCACATCCCCAATGGTCGACTTCTCACCATCGACAGTCCCATATGACGAGGCCTTTGAGAACGGCCTCATGGATATATTACTCAACCCTCCGTCTCAACCATCCCCGAGAAAGCCCTCGGACGATACCCCTACAATCCCCGCGTCACAACTACCTATACCACTCTCCTCCAACCTCCGTACACATACTTCCGCCATACCGGGCCTGTACGTCACCCACAAGAATGGATATCACACAGGCGGCCCAGGTCCATCGCCCCACACTATCGAGGAGTTCGCAGATAGATTCATCAGAGAGCATGGCATCGAGGACGCGGGGCAGTTGGAGAGGGTAGTGGAGGATGTCGTCCGGCACAAGCTGGAAGAAGCTAAGCAGAGGATGGAGAAGAGGAAGGAGCTTGTAGAGAAGAACAGAGGTATTGAGAGGGAGTTGGAGGATCTGAGGTTACAGAGGAGTGCTGAGCTGAGGGTTATGGAGAGAGTCAAAGGGAAGAGGAGATGAAGCTCAGAGAGTGTCCTAGTGCTTGTATAGATTGGAGCCGTCAGGAGATGTGCTACCAAGTTGTTATGATACCCGACATTTCTTATGTCAAATTAGTGGAGCCGCAGCCATCAGCTTCATCTACAGCGATTTATTCTTGGTGGGCATTAGGAGCATAGACTCCTTGGCTGATCTATGGTGACATCCTCATACAAGGTAAATGTATGACCATGTTCGTTTATACAGAGATACAGGCTCTAATGCTCACTGGCCACACCGAGTACGCACTGCCATTGCGCGTACGATCCAGCAGCCCGACCGCAACATCCACGATATCCCAGCTCTGTAGAGTGGCAAGTCACCAGTATATCAATAGTCCCATAGAGCACGTGAATCATCCCTGACACGAAAGTGCCCTATGCCCTAAGCGGGGGACAAAGCTACCCGACCGATCAGACTTGCAGCCCACGGCAGAGAGAGAAGCTCTGGCCAATAACGTCATACCTCAACGATCATCACTGCAGCCTCCATGGACGCGCAGGACCCTTGATCATCGCTGCGGCGTGAATTCGAGGGTCATCTGCTTTGCCATCGCGATCTGCCCCTGCAGCTTGTCGCCATGTTTGTTCCACCCAACAGGTGGGGGTGGATACCACAACCTTGATTTTTTGATCGCAAATTGTCATCTCTACTCCGCGCTACATGTAACGGGTCGGTACCGCGTCACTACGGCCAACGCATGAGCACGAACAATCTCGGCTGGTGCATAACTTGAATACACACCATTGTAGGCGTACCTTTGTACGGTACACTGGCGACCCGCCAAAATGGCAGACAAACTTGGACATCTGGCTTGGAGCGGCTTCAAGCTCACATTTGGACTTGTCAGCCTTGCTGGAGCATGGACAATGGCGGTCGTCAAGAACGGTGCTCTTTGGGCAAAGGATACCCAAGAAGAGAAGCGGGATTTGGCTGCTGCGCAAGAGAGGTTTTGGAGTCTCGATCGAGAGCCTCTGCCAGGCTTCAAGCCTTCTTTCTTCAAGACCACCACCGGCACGAGTCTGCACTATGTCATTAACCAAGGCGCTGAATCATCAACGGCAAAGAATGTTGCTGTCTTCATACACGGTATGTAGTTCCTAGGCAGAGTCATCAAAGGCCCCAACTTCAGGAACAATACAGCTAACCAAGGCCAGGCTTCCCAGACTCCTTCCTCGTCTGGCGACACCTCCTCCAATCCGCGTCTCTACAGAAGGACACCATTCTGATAGCCGTCGATCTTCCTGGCTACGGCGGCTCCGATAGTCTGCCCGCATACGGCCCGAACGAAGTACTCGAAGCGCTGAGCGAGTTCATTGTCGGCATCAGAGAACAATTTCTGCAGCAAGGCAAAAAGACAGTTGTAGTCACACACGACTGGGGTGCCGTCATTGGTGCGCGACTGGCGTCCGAGGCACATGTGCTAGCAGACCACTGGATCATTACAGGCGGTATTATCCCTGGTCTACAACGTTCAAATGGGAGGAATAGGATACTGTTGGCCAAGCAGATGCTGAGGACATGGATTCGCTCGCCATTCAACTTTCGTCTGTTCAAAAACGGCCTACATGCGCTAGGCCCTGTGGCTGGGCAATTCCGACGCTCTTTCTACATTTTCGTATTCCATCTACCGTGGCCTCTAAACAATACCTTCGCAACTTTCGGCAATTACTGGTTCTTGCGCATTCTCCACAGCTTCGGCAAGGGCACGCCGGGAAAGAGCAAGACCCCTGCTGTCTTAAATCCTATAGAAGCTGCCGAGGCCATGGCGATTTCGACTGGCCCTGGAAGCGCTCAGTTGGAGAAGACGAACAGTAACAACGAAAGGTATGGCGAATCCGTCAAGACGAGAGTAGGCGACCGCGGCATGTCCGAGAAGATTCGCATCTATCGGGAAAACCTTGTCTTTGGAAAGTGGGAGAAGTCGCTCGAGATTACTGCCGCTTTGTACAACATCTCATCCGAAGCTACCTCTTCACAATCTCTATCCCCGTCAGGCACCCTTTCCAACATGGCACCCGAGGGTGCGCTGAAGGCCCCTTCGACGTTGATGATGGGACTTCATGAGCCGGCATTTGACCAACGGCTCTCCCTCGACAACGCTCGAGACTATCTGGTCAAAGGAAGCCAGGTGGTAATCATCAAGGAAGCGGGTCATTGGTACGCGGAACCTAATCAGTCTGTTGATGAGAATACACATGCTAACACCTTATAGGCTACCGCTCGAGCATACAGGTAGACGCGCAATGGAGAAGACGTTGCAGTGGGCGTTGCACAATGGCGCGGGAGGAGAAACGATACCCTTTGAGTCGATGAGCGATGTACGCATTTTGGAGGCTTTGTAAGAAACGATATATAGGATTTGTGTTACGAGTCTTCCGAGCGACTCGTCCATTGAACGATCTTACAAGATTGTCTCAGGATAACGCAGAACCAGCGCATCGAGGCAGCAAAAAAACGTGGTAATCGTCAACAGCCTAATCAGGATACGACACTGAAAGACTGGGCGATGGTAAGAGAGGCTCGGGATTCAGCGGAAAATGTTCACCAACGCAGACAATCATGTCATTATGATTTTGCTCTACACCAGGCAACCGAGATTAGGATACGCAGAATACAAAAGCAGCTACACGCATATGCCAGTGTATGCCACACGCTAAATCAGCACAAATATACATCCTACATGTTGACCTTTTAAATGCCATCGGTCCCCTCTCTGCTAACTCCAAACATGGGTACAGCACTATCACTAATACCCTGTACGCGCTCACTCACTCCACTTGCCTCCATAGCCCTTGGACTTCCCATTGCAGGTGTATTACTAGGCCAAGCCCACAGCGCATCGAAGTCAATCTGCTCATCCTGCCCACTCTCTTCGGAATTCAAACTTGGGACGCGTGTTGCTTCCAGAGCAGAGAGATCAAGCATTGCTGATAGCGAAGGTGGCTTCGAAGTAGATGTGAAGGGAGGTGTGGCCATATCCATTGGTGGTGGTTCCTGGATTGGTGATAGATGAACCCTAAAATCTTCTCCTGCGGCAGCGGGTGTATGCTGGACGTTGGTTTGATGTTGATCTTGGTCAAGATGATGATGTTGCTCAGATACTTGGTACGTGAGTATCGGCTCGTTGAGCGGCGCTGTTTGCATCCCAGGGTAGATGTGTACTGGGACTTGATGGAGCCGTGGTGTTGCCTCCACTGGGTTC
Organism: Alternaria arborescens; assembly: GCF_004154835.1. Classification (NCBI taxonomy): domain Eukaryota; kingdom Fungi; phylum Ascomycota; class Dothideomycetes; order Pleosporales; family Pleosporaceae; genus Alternaria; species Alternaria arborescens. Next base: position 168,286 of record NW_021167889.1, on the reverse strand, counting down.
GTCGTATGCACCATGTCCGTCGTCTGGGGGTCGGCGTTCCGTTGTTGCTGCGGCATCTGCACCCCGTAGAGTTGTGATGCAATGCTGGGCAACGTCGAATTGCTTGTCTGATCCTGTCGCCTACGTAGTCGCTGCTGTGCGACGACGTCTCGAAAAGTACTGAGGATATAAACAAGACGGCTGGCCTGTTGATCGCTCTCAGCGCAGTAGTTCATGACGTTTATAGCATTAACCACGCAATTGTCCGTCAACTCGATTTGGTAAAGACCGGCAAAATCGCTCGCGAGGATCACGAGTGTGGCTGCGAAAAGGAAATAGATGACAGCTGGGTTGCGCCGGGATAGGTAACCAGCTTCGTAAGCGTTTTGTACTAGCAAAATGGTGTGTACAGAGGCAATGACACACGCTTCGCTGAACCTCTCCATACGATGAAAGGGTCTTGGCCCTCTTGAACTAGACTGTTCGACGTGTCTTTGAGTCTCCTTGTTGAGTATATATAGTAAGAAGGGTCGGGTCAGGAGGATGATGGAATGACAGTAAAACAAGTTGGTATGCAAGATAGCCACACCTTGACTGGGCGAAGCAGTCGCCGCTTGTCGCCATTGCAAGATGGGTGTCAGCAGTCGCGGCCAAGTCTTGCATATGTCTGATATCTCCTGTGCAAGGCGTGTGCTAATCTTGCGTTGCTGGTAAACCTTCCGTAAGATGACGCCAATCACTCTACAGCTCCGGACGGTGGCCTCTAAAGCTTGAGGACCAGTCTCGTTGAAATCGTATACAGTCTTTGCACTGAAGCTCCAGTTCTGGTCGCGAACACAGTCTGGCGGCCGCAGGGTGTCTCCTGAGCAGTCATCCTCCGATATAGCGGTTGGGCGACCCAGAGAGCAGGACAGCAATCGATCCATGACAAAGATCGACCGCCAAAGGTCTTTCCGCTGAGTTTGCTCTTCGGGACTGAAGATGACCATAGTCTCTTCTCTGTGTAGACCGAGCGCAAGCGCAGATCGTACTGCCATGCCAAGCAATGCAAAAGCAGTGTTTCGCTTGGTCTTGGCCAACATGTAATAGGACATGAGGAGTAGCGCTTGGACAGACCAAAAGTCCTGGTCTTCCAGCCCAGTCATTGGATCGTTCATGTTCTTAGCATTGAGGTAGAACGCTTCGGCTCTATCGAGGTGCTCGCTTCGAAGCTTGTCGATAATCAGAGCTTCAGGACTTCCTGAAAGTGGTGTAGCCATTGTCAGTCCAATAGCAAAGACTAGATTGAGTAGGCATAACCAGGAGGCGTCCACAGATAGTGGATCGGAATAGCAATGGTCTAATTTCTCGAGAAAGTAGTCACGATGGAATACCTGCAACAAGCCATGAGTATTGACAAAAAAGGCATCTACGAGCAGGCGAGCCGTTTGCTCGTCTGGAAGGAGACTTGTGTGTCGATAACCCAACGGGAGCGAGTATTGGCCTTCGACTATCTTGTGTCGTCGAGGGTCAGTTGTGAACGGTGATGGACCGGCTACCGTTTCGACCATCATCCGGAGGAGCTGGAGAAAGGACAAGGTGGCTGCATCGCCTATATATATCACTCGACCGGTTGGATCTTGTAGCATACGGCTCTGGCTTGGGAACTCCGCCACATCATCCGCACCATCGTGAGGTGTAGTAACATTCGTGGAATTAGGTCTTTCGCGTGCATTCTCAAGGTTGCTAGATAGGCGATCAATTGGAACACCTGTGTGCTCAATGCTTGGTCTGGGGCCTGGCGACTTGAATGGTGTTTCTTGCTTTACACTGAGTGTGCGTGCGAAGTGATTTGGACGAGTACCGGAAGACGTTCGGTTATGCGACAACAGCGGGTTTGCCTGCGTATGCTCATTGTTGGATGTGTCCGTACCCGAGTTTTCATTCAGGCTATGGAGACAGTCAGTGATTGTATTTGAGACTGAGTAGGCAGTGTTGATCAGGGACGTAGTGATTCAAAAAGGAGTATCAACGTTATACGATTCTACAAACGCAATAGTGTAGTAGAACGTAAAGTACTTACGACGGGTTGTCATTCTCGTTGCTGTTCTCAATTGTGCGTCTCTTTGTGGGTGGTCCATCCTCGTTCGGGGAATTAGGATCCCGATCCGCATATGTACATGTGAATTTGCGCTTATCACACGTGTTGCATGGGCATAAGCCGTTGCACTTTGTTTCGTCAGTCTTGGTCTACCAGGCAGAGCACGTGATTTCACGTGTCCGTGAGTCATCTTGCGAAGGAGCCGATTTGATCTGATCTACAGATGATATCTGCGATTACAAAGCGATGCGTGACTACAGAGTTCGTTATGCTCTTGAAGAAAATTATGGGGTTGCGGAGCTAACCGAAAGCCTCCCGCAATGCTCTAAGCAGGCAGCGAAGCTTGATCGGTGTGCAAGACAACATCAATATGCTAGCGCAGTATCATGCAAGAACAGAGAGTTGCAGGTCGTGAACGCTGACAGGGATCTGTGCCAAGGGCTTTCATAACCGAGTGCACATAGGCTCATGATGCAGCAGTTGACGAGTCTGAGAGCTTGACTTGCCTTTTGTTTTCTTCTCTTGCAACTTTCGCACGCCTGTGCCGTACGCTGTCGTTGGTCTAGGACGCGTCATATTAGCCGTGTGTTTCGCCGGTACGAGCGCAGACGTACCTGGTGGGACCTTGGGTCGCGTCATTACTGTATAAGGCCTGCGGCAGTATCTAGGTAGCAATCGCTATCACGTGCGAATTCGGATGGTCAATGCCTGGGAGTACATTGCCGACGCGACGGATGGATGAGCTGGTCGGAAGATGCACTCGCGGTAATGAAGAGAGCGAGTCACGGAAGTCCCATAACACTACGGAAAAACAACCCGGAAAAGAGCCCCGTGCAGCCTTTGCTGGTTAGATTGATGAACGGATGACGGTTACAGTATGATTGAGGTGGTCTCGCTGATGAAAATGGGTGGTAATTGCTTCGCGGTTGTCGCGAGGCCGCGAAGCTTGGGCTGCCACTGTTCCGAAAATCGAGTAGCGCTTGATGTCTGCCGATCATCACGAAATCGGCGGCACGTTCATACCCCAGCCCAGCCCGCCCTTTAGACTCAACCCGTTGACGTGCAGGACACCTGCTAGCCGACGCTGATTGCAATTGCCACGATCGCAAGCGGTCACCATGCTCGACATGCCGCTAATCAACTTTTCAACACCGAAGCCGTCACCAAGCAGCAATTCCCTCGGCCCGTTCTTGAAAGGGCAACCAGTCTTTTACCTGAAAACCCCTTCGCTGCCATTCCATCCCATCTGGTCTAATCTTTACATCACTCAACATGGCTCCATATTTGGGGACCGATAGTCATCAGCATCAATGCGCCACACAAGCCAACACCCTATTGGCGGGCACCACATCAGCATTAGAACAGTTAATCACTAAGGCGAGGCAAAACCTGCCCGAAGAGTCGCTGCCTCACATTGCCAACGTCAAGTTTTCGACTGCCAATACAGGAAGCCCTTACTTTCCCAGTCCACTGAAGCAAACGGAAGCCATCTCAGCTCTTAAGGCAGTTGAAGCAGGAGTTGCATCTGCTATAGCTGATCTACAACATGCTCAGAGGCCACGGAACATTGCTGTGGATCTCGAAAGAGCAACCGCATTTCTATTCTCAACATACTTAGCCACTGTAGGAGGGTTCGATAAGTCAAACCCAAAAGCGAAGAAGTTACTCAAAGGTTTGACTTGCTGCTTTAGCATGTGATGGTCGTCACTGACTAAGACAGACACCGATCTTCTACAAGCGCAGTCTATTCTTTACCGCAGATTGTCGGCAAACCTCTACCAGACAAAAAACCCAGGAGAATACTTCCATCTTCATGGCTCTCTTGAAGCAACCAAAGCGCTCAACATGATTGGTCTGGAAGGATCACGGCCCGATTTGACAGAATATCATGAATGTATCCAGATTATCGAGGATCATGTCAGACAATACACTGCCGAACAGCTCGAAGAAATGAACTCAAAGATCAGACAAGCCGGGGTAACTTGCCTGAAATGGGAGGATTTCCAGAAATCCGATCACGGACAGGTTCTCCTTCAACAACCACCTTGGAAAGTAGAAACGCTCGAAACTGAAACTCCCGCGACTCCTCTTCCTTTCCAGTCGTCGCGTGCGCCCAAGCCACAAATCCTTGCCGGTATCCGCGTCCTCGAACTTTGTCGCATCATTGCGGGCCCGGCAATGGGTCGTGGTCTGGCCGAATACGGCGCTGAGGTCATCAAAGTCACGTCGCCGAACCTTTCCGACGTGCCTTTCTTCCAAGTGGATGCAAACATTGGCAAGCACACTACCGACCTGAATCTGAAGGAGCCAAAAGATCGAGCTATCTTCGAAGAACTTCTACAGTCTGCAGATGTAGTTTTGGATGGTTACCGGCCTGGTAGTCTGGATCGCCTCGGATATGGACCCCAACAGCTCCTCCACCTTGCCAAGAAGCGCGGTAAGGGCTTCGTCTATGTTGCCGAAAATTGCTTCGGACATACTGGACCATGGGCATCACGACCAGGCTGGCAGCAAATTGCAGACTGCGTGACTGGTGTGGCCTGGGCTCAGGGTCAAGCAATGGGATTGAATGAGCCTGTCGTTCCACCGTTTCCCATGAGCGACTACGGTACAGGCTGCATGGGCACCATCGCTGCGCTTGTCGGGCTACACAGACGAGCGAAGGCTGGCGGGAGCTATCTAGGCACCACGTCGTTATGCCAGTACGATATATATTTACTTCAACTCGGACTTTACGACGAGCATATAATGGCTGAGCTAAGGAAGGAGCATGACCAGGAGTTCTTTCAGTTGCGACATCACGATTCGGTAGATGAGGTCGGAAAGAGAGCACTGAAGACCATGAGACGAACACATCCCGAATTGTTCGAGGATAGACATATGCAGGAATGCTTCAGTAAGGGGTTCAATGCCAACGTTAGGACCATCCGGCCAGTTGTCGATATCGAAGGCTACTGGAACGGCTTCTTGCGCAGCTCCCGCCCCAACGGTTTCGACAACCCTACTTGGGAAGGTTGGGAGATCGATGAAGCTTTATTGCAGGGTTGACGCGGCTCAGCCGTTGCTGCATCACAAAAGCCTTTTCATGTTGTCGTGTCGTTTCCCATGCCCAACTTAGCGGCATTGTACTTGAAAAATACGCACGCCCTTTGTCTTCTCCCTAAGCTGAGTACTGTACTTGTTCCTAATACAATTTCGATAAGCATTTGTCCACGATCTCGACTACCTAAGGTCGCGCCTCGGCATAGTATCTACTGTGCCCCACATCGCCCCACAGTATTGTCAGTCTTCCCGTATAGGCTGGTGCAGCTTCCGACATGCCACTACACGATGCAAGTTTACTCCACATGTACTTGGTGCTTACAATACCACCGGAAGAATAGGGTGTCGCTATATGTACTGTCGTGTCGCTTCGCGCGCGATGTTCCAAGTAGGAAAGAACGCCGGAGAAGGATTATACACTAGGTACGCGTCCCGTTGCAAAACTAGCTCGAGTTACAGTCGCTCAATACCTAGAAGGGCCGTTGAACCTGGAAACGAAGTCGTAGCACATGTAAAGTAAGTTCACAACGGGATTTCGGAGCATCATCTCGGTGGATCATCCCGCTCGTCGGTTGACAATGCGTGCGACATGCAGAAAAATCATGAGCCAGTTGGGGTAAGTACCCAGCTAACCTGTAGTCATTTCGGACTTATTTTGGACCATGAGCTGACTAGATTCAAATCAACTTGCTCCTGAAACCTTGAGAGACATATGGTTAGTCGAGTCGACGATCCCTATATCTCACTACATGTTGACTTTGCTGCAGTAAGGCAATGCCGGTCACAACCGTCACTACTGAGCCTTAGTTAGGCGAATGCCTTTGAATTCAATGGCGCCTACACTAGCATTAATCGCGCTGTCGCATAGTCTCATCAGAACGCGACCTTGCGTTCTTATATATAATCGTTGCTTCTGTAAATATCATTCTCTCAACGTCGATACCCTATGAGTGGCCAACGGTAATATTTCCGTCTGCTGCACTGCTTTCCCGTATAGACATGAGCCCATGCAGGAAGTCGACGTTATCGCCTCATCGTTACATCGGAATCGCGAGAGGAAAATGACGCGATTGGAACGACGACATTTGGAAAGGACGGCGCTACCCTCCGCGCATGCTGGCCATCACGAGGGCTTTTTACTGACTGTGCCATGTTCAGACTCGGAAATGCAAGAGCGATTAAGGTGCTGCTATCCCAGACTTTCACATCTTATGCTTTACGCTGTTATTGTTTGTTAGATTGTTTCCTTATATCGCTGTCTCTGCTTCCCTGATCTCAGCAGCGCATAACACGAAGCCATGAGTCTTGCACTTTTCTCCATTGCTACCTACCGAGTAATTGTTACGCGCAGTCTTTGCTTTATCTCTTTAGTGTCGTGTTTGAGGGTAGTAGAGGCTGCTTACACCCCCGGCTCTGGTGAGTGGAATGTCTTGGATCAGAATAAGAAGTTGAGATGATTCTATTGAACTACGTACAGGTGCCCTATCTATAGGCATATCTAACAAAGAGAGAGGAACAATTAGTTATACTGCTTGTTCGGTACAAACTGATTGTACATGAGATGGAAGCTGGTAGAATCCAACAGAATGTGTAACAGCTGAGCTGGTTGAAATCGTCTTGAGTTTTATCCTATTGTTGGCTGGTACGCCGCAGCACTGTATAGAGAAGATTGAGGTGCGATCGTGAGCTATTACAGCTGGTATGAGCCGCATTCGCTGCTAACGAGATTGCCAACAGCGACGTCCTTGCGACTGATTAGATTGCCGATTGGCATGCAGTTGTCTTGTTGGCTTGATATTTAATAAGAGGCTAATGTGTCACTTGTACTTGGGTTAGAGGTTTCTTACAAAGTCTGAATAGAAGCGTTACTCTTACACGACCTTTTTTTCGATGGTGTTTGTTCTTCGTATTCTTGGTTGTTTTGCGCAAGTGGCTTCTTTGGGAGCATTCAAGGATGTAAAGCACGGTTCCTGGCTTGGTTTCATCTGCTTTATGTCTTGATGATCCTGTGCGGGGATCTCTCTTTCACGTACCTGAGTAATACACATCGAATTGCTAAGTATTCTAGTACTGCCATTCATGGTTCTGGATGAAGCGCGCAACGCAGGGACGTGAGCACACACAACATCTTGCGCGGCTACTAATTCCAGCCTTATTGATCTATTAGGACAACAAGCCAAAGCACGCTTACCTCTGATTCCGCGCAATGTTCACTGCTACCCCCATGCTCCTAACGCTCATCACATGCCCAATCTCTTGTTACCGCGCCTGATTTCCCATCTGACCTTCTACAAGGCCCAGCACACCCAGCATCCAATCTCCGATTTCTTCACTCTCCTCCGGCTTCACTGGATAAAGATGGCCCTGCTCCCAGTGCCTGACCACACTCTTCCCCTCACCAATCTCGTACCACCCATCGATCAATCCTTGCCCCGCCCATTTCCACTGATCCTGTAAGCCCTGAACATGAAATGCCGGTAATTCAATCTTCTTCGCTAACAGCTCCTTCCGCTCTTCCTCGCTCATCCCGGACGCTTCAAGCGCTGCTGTAACAGAGGGCGGAATTAGCGGCGGTGGGGATGAACCACAGACACTGAGTCCAAGAGCAAAATTTAGATGATCAAGCTCTGTTACATCGGCTCCTTTGTCTGCGAGCGCGCGACGCATCTGACAGCCTTTGAGCAGGCCGGCGACGACTTTGGTGCCTTGAGAAAAACCAATCAGACCGACCACCTTGCCACCGCTGGAGTTGATACGCTTGACGGTAGTACGAACGAGATCCTCAACTTCAGGTGACATGGCGTTTGTAGAGTTTCCGGCTTTCATATCGGAGATGGTGACGGTGGATTGCATCCAGCGTTTGAAAGGGCCGCAGCCTTCGAAGAAAGGGAGGACACCTGGACCAGGTTGGGAAGGAAACGGCGCTGGAAGGTTTGGTCAGATTGTTCAATCATCCGAGGAATTAGATGTCCAAGGGCCAAATGTAGTGATGTGGTGTTGATGGAAAGAGGTCGTTGGTGGTTCGGTGTACTTACCTTCTAGACTTTCGACCTCGAAATGTCCTTTAATCACCCTCATCAATCTTGCTAACTGGACTGTATGCACCGTCGCATTGCTTCCTGAGCCATGGAAAGCAAGTAATGTAGGCTTCATATCGCCTTCCAAGCCTGAAGCTCGTGGTGCTATGCCGGGAGTCATGTATGTGCTATTTGTTGTTGGGGCCGCCATTGCAAGAAGATACAATTCCAGATGGATCGGAGACCGACTGGTGAGGAGTCGTCCTGAAGTTTCCTTGAGTATCGCGGATGTACCCTGAATCGCTCGCTGCAGGAAATGGAAACCCTAAAGGGTTGGTGCTGATTTTCCAGATGGTGGGTGGGGAAGAGTGTTTGCTTCTTTTCGTCTGTCGACTACTTTTTACACCGCCAGATAGCCTGTATCCTCTTTTTACCAATGTTGGATAGGCAACTAAAGTCGCACAAGGTGTTGGCTGTTTTCTCACAAGGATCGAGAGGCTTGTGTATTGTAACCGTGGAGGGATGTCCGCTTATCGGGCCGCAAAGGTCGTCATTCGCCAAGAACGTCTGCGTTACTCGCTTCATAAAGAATGATCTATTCTGGCATCGCTACGGTCGACTAGTCAAGACATATGGGAAAAAGAAAGGGAGATTGGTAGACCACGAGAAATTATCCAAACAAAATGTCTAATCAAGATAGAGAATGCCGCTCAAGTGGGGCCGGTTGGTGGGAGATGCATCTCTGGATTACGCATGCATCCACTTGACAAGCGCTTCTTAAGCTAAGAGCGCCCCTTCTAAGCATTCTGTTCATTTTCTGCCCTTCATTGTCATTACTACTCAATATCCACATTGGTTGCTGTGCAGTCTATATCGATTCATTGCCCACATTTGCGCCACACCTTGCCTGTTCGCTAAACGTACGTCACACAGAAGATCAAAGAAGAGGAAGAAAAGGCATCAACGCCTGGTGACCATATTCAAACTCAGAAACTCGTTGTCCCGGCCCTCGGTAGCGTACTCGAAGAATCGCTCGAGCCCTTGCTTCTTATTCCGCTCTTCCCAGAGCTTATACTCGTCCTGGAGCTTGCTCTAGTCCTACCCTTCTCTCCTTCCTTGATCGCCCTCAAGATTTTGATGCCTTCCTCGGTCTTTCCTAGACGAGAGACAAGCGCCGTGTTCTCGTGTTGCAAGTCTCCAATCTGCTCCTTAAGCAACTTGTTCTCCTGCTCCAATATATCCATGCGCTGCTTATACTCGTCTCGCTCCCGCTGAGCTTTGGCAAGCTGGTTCTTATCCGCTTCTTTCTGTTGGCGAAGGAGTAGTTTCCGTGTCTCCTTTTCGCGGCGCTCCTCGAGTTTGCGCATTTCCTTTTCAAACTTTTCCTGTTGTTTCTTCTTCTCTCTCTCGTGCTTCTCGTTTGCCTTTTGCATCTCCTTATCCGTCTTCTGGGTCTCAGCTTGCAAACCCGATTCATGTTTCTCACGAGCCTCTTCGAGTTTTGCCTTCAACTGTTCCTTCTTCTCTTCAATTTTTTGCAGCCCTTTATGATGATGGGTGTCCTCATTCAATGGCAGAGACTGTTGTGACGAGGTCGATGGTGTCGGGATCTCTCTGTCGATGGGAAGGCCATCGCGAGCAGTGGTGAATTGCTCAGCGGACGCAAATGATTCTGCAGAAGATGAGGTGCTCGAAGAGCTGTCAGATCTTGTGCGTCGTAGGCTGTACTGGCTACCGGCTTCCCCAGTTCTATCTACTATACTGGTTCCTACGCCGGCACCCATGCCATTGGCCTCGGTGGGAGAGAAAGTCCGCTCGGTATCGTGCGCTTTGGGTGTTTCTGCGGAGCGGTCTGTGCCTGCCGTTACTTCGGCTTCCACGTCGTCGTCCTTTGCGCATGCCCAGTCAAGAAACTTGACGGCGTCCTGCACTATACTACTAGGGACATTCCGTTCGACCATGAATCGGGGTATGCCACCACCGGGATCACTGCGCGTTACCATTATCCACTCGACTGGGTTAGTCTCGGCGTCACCGTCGCCCATGGGTATCTCTCTGATCATCTCAATCGATTCGTAGAAGCCTCTTACCATGTTGGTTCGCGGCGGCGCATCCGGATGTGAGCAGGGTATGGAGACAACCATGAAATGTCGCGGTATCGAGCTGGCGACTTTGGAGGCGTCGGTAAGACATGTGTCCGAGGTAATGAGGAGGGTGATGAACTCTCGCGGCGAGGTCGGGCCGGGGAACTGGGCGGACAGCTGGTATACTGTCGTCTTGTTAGTTATCTTGGGTGGGTGAGCATACGTGGTATCACGTACCTTGTAGCTGTCCCAGGCCATCTACCGTCATGTCCTCCAGTCTCTGGTCTCCTCCAATGCCTCTTATATTGCCCTCGCCCGGGCCGCCCTGAACTTGGAGACTCTCGGGAAACTCGCTCTTCATTGCGCGCTTCCACTTGTCGAAGCCGAGCCCTTCATGCACGCTCGACCGCGAAAACCAGGCTCCGTGCCGATCCTTTCCGGCCATCTTGAAGACGCTCATTCCTGTAGCGGCTTCATTGTTACCCAGCTTCACCGGCTTTCCCCACGACTTTTGTAGCTCCTCGTGCTCTGGCGCGGGCGGTGGCCGTCGGACTTGCGAAATGGTGAGGTCTTTGGAGCTTGTCGCAGGCTGTTGCTCGGTTCGGGTTCGTTGCGACGACTCGTATGGCGTACCATTGGGCGGTGGAGGCACGGAATTGGCGATGATTTCCGCTTTGGCAAGTATGTCGGGTAGGAATGCTTCGAGGTTGTCGGTAGGGACATCGCTGAACTCTTTCGGCCGGAGGCACGCGAGCGCTTCGTGGAGCTCCGCCATGGTTACGATAGAGTAAAGGCCGGGCTTTAACAATGTCTGTAGAGGATGCGACCAAGGAGCCAAAGCCACAGAATACCTAGACTGTTTGTGGCTGCTGTCAAGCTATATGCGCGCCGCTGTGAATGTTCCGACGTAGCCGTGGTGCCAGCTAGTAAGGTCCGGTGACGGGCGATGAAATCATTACCTGCGATTTATTTGATCTCATTTGCATTTCAGATGGAGCTTGAAAAAAGACTAAGAATGAACAGACGTGAACTAGGCGAGCAGTATGCCGAGATGCAAAGCTTCCAGGACATACGGTACCTGTCTGCATGCTCGCTCTCGCAGGTACTGTTGATACGACGTCATCCCTGCATTCCGCTCGCTCCTTCGCGACGCGTGAGACCGGACGCGGGGTCGCCCGCCTCCACCGACGTATCCCTGGCCACCCTGCATACGAATACGCCCGTAGCCACTACGTCACACTAAGACACGTCCGGAGAGGCTTGCGAAATTGCGACTTTCACTCCTCCAGTCTTTTGGACCCATGTATTACACATGGAACACGCTATACATGTCTAACACAAGTCTAACATGCCATTCTAAGCGTACTGGACAACGTAGTAGAGAGGGGTATTCTGCAAGTCTAGACAGTGCGCCAATTCAATCCAATCCAATCCAATCTAGTCTAATCCGCGCCATGCAGGCGCTGAATCCCCGTCGACTTATACAAGGACATACAAAGCACACATCTGTCCATTTGTTAGTGCTTGTTGGATACATATCCAGTTGGCAGCTTACCATGCTGAGTCCTAAGATCATGCTGCACCAGAAAAGGACATTGTTCAACAGAGTGCGGCCCCTAACCCACTTGCTTCGTTGCAGCATCACAATCGGCATCTGAAGCATCATCGCAATGAATCCGTAGCCTCTAAACTTTCTTGTGATGCAACCCATGACTAGTTCGTGTGCCAGAGCCGAAATGAGAAAGGTGATTGTCGTAGCAAGAGGACGCGACATGTGGTTCTTAGAGGCCGAGTAGACATGTCTTCGGAAGAAATGATGACTGCATGTTGGTGTGTCAAGTCAGTATACGCTTCAGATGACATGCAATTTGTACAGGAGCATAGCTTACACAGGCTTGTTCCACTCGCGCGAGAATTCGAGCCAGTCACAACTATTCCACCAGTCTGCATGATATGTTAGACTGCGGAACTCCCGCTATATGCTCCGCGTGTACTCACCTGCGTAGAATTGGCGGTCGGCGAAACCTGTATTGACTGTTAATAGCAGCTACTAGGCTTGATGGTAGAAACTCACGAGTTATCTCCGCAAAGGCACCCAGGATGTATTCAAATATGACGAGGAAGACTAGCAGGAAGGTAATCATAAAAGGGAAAAGGAGGCGACCGATAGTCTCGCTGAGAATCAAGGTGAAATCTGTAGCGCCATTTGAGTTTTGGAGTCGCACAGCTGATACGTCGAGCACCGGCAATATAAACTCCTCTGCAGTGATGATCATTAGGAAGATGCATCCGAATACGGCCAGAGTCTTGTAGAAGACCTCCAACCAGCGAATACTGGCGTTTCTAGGATACTCAAGCTCATAGCACAAGGTCGGACAAAAGACAAAGTCGACAAAGTTGTAGAGGGTGAGGTTGTTGGGGTATGAGACGTTACCAAGAGGCGAAGCAAGCTCCAACGCGAGGTCTTCTCTCAGTTGGCTCAAATACTCTGCGTTTGCCTTTTTAGGATCGGGCTCTTCTTGGGAGGGAGACTGTGGGATCTCGTGCAGATGAGTACTGGAACTCGGATAGCGAACCGCGGCTACTTTGCTAGCCTTGTCAGGTGTATCGAGATCGTTCAAGCGGCGTAGGGTTTCGCTAAGATGACCGTTGTAAAATCTTGTCTGCGTTAGTTGTGCACTCGATTTCGCAGACAATTGTATCCATACGCATAGGAGTGCATTTTCATGAAGATTGCAAGTAGATGCAGAGTGAAGAAGACCTGGGCAGTCCAGCTCCAGTCGCGAATGAAAGGGTATCTTTGTATTGGTCAGTCTACAGTACAGTCCAGAGCCAGGGCGAGCATACGTAGTCCAGAAAGCTAGCCATATTGTCTGGAATATGCTCTGTACGACCAGACCGGACGCGTTCCAACGCAGGAGCCCTTCCTTGAGGAATTGTCTCTGCAGGGGCAGCGACAAAGCGGTGCTGAACACCATGGCACCGTCAACCAGACCAAGCTCGACAACCTTCTCCTTGAAAAGCGCCCACTGTCTGATCTGGAAGGGATATCCCGTCTCAGTCAGGTTTCGTAGCATCGATGTAAGGACCATGATGGCGAGTCCGATCCAGAACAGAACGAAGAAGCCGCGGAAATCATGATAGTCGCTGTTTGGGTCGAAGTGGGAGACGCGATCTACGTAGTCGATGGTAGGGAACATGCGCTGCTTGCGCTGAGCGCGTATCTGTCGCCGCGCTGAAGAGGAAGCCTGGACGGAAGGCGGGGCATCTGGGGGTATGGGTGTACTTCTTCCACTGGAAAAGGTCAGCTATGTACCACCTCCACAGCACTGGCTCTGATACCTAGAGACGCCGGACCCAGGTTCCCGGAGCGTGCCATTCTTGTTAAACGCTTCATCGCTAAGTTGAGGCTTGAGCAAATCGATCCTCGTGGGTTTGCGCGGTCGCGGCGAGTGGAACTCTGTGTTCCCGTTGTGAGCAGTCGCGTCATAAGACGTAGACTCGGCCATTATGAAGAGAGGTGTGTGCGCATGTCGCGGATGTGTAGTGGGAAGGAGGATTCAGTCAGATGTGGTCAGGCCAGTCTATGATCAGCAAACTAACAGGGTCACAGGCTGTTCGTCTTATGGGGCAGTGAGTGGCAGACAAGACTCTGGACAAGCGCTTGCCACGAAACAGGTAATGGAACAGTAACAGGCTTGCATTTGATACGTGCAGACGTGCGAGGACTATGCAAGTGCATGCTGTCTGCTGATGCAGTGACCTAGCGGTTAGGGGAGTTGGCATCGACGGTAGAAGGGTCGGTTACATCAGCGGTCGCGCGAGTCAGGGCAAACATGTTGGAAGCAACCCCAAGAGTCGCAACGTCTCGTGGCAAGTGAAGTGGCTGGGGGCTGGATAGCGGAATACACGGTGACGAGGACAGCCAGAGGTCATTATCAGCTTGCATCTCGCCGAGTATGCAGTGGTGCAAAACACGTTTGCTTGTGCCTGTTTGTCGTCGGTGGCAGGTGCGTCCGACATCTGGAACAAATGACGGCCCGGCCAGCTGTAGGCCATGCCCAAACGTTGCCGACTACCAACTCGCAGCAGCAACAATTCGCAGAGCTACCCGTGACTGATTCGTATTTCCGACTGACGGCCGAATTCACCTCTTGTCCTCCCACAACATCCCTCTATCGAATCCATTAACGCTGTCCGGGTGGGGTCCAAGAGGCCACCACAATGGCTTCCTGTACGCCAAGCACCGCGACCCCAGCAGCTGTGGACATGTGCTAAGGATATACAGTGAAGCAGTTCATCCGAAATGTGCGCGCTGCAAAGACAATTGCCGACGAGCGTGCCGTTGTGCAAAAAGAGAGTGCGGCGATCCGCGCGAGCTTTAGGGAGGAAAGCCACGACTCCAACGTGAGGAGGAACAATGTCGCCAAGCTACTGTATCTCTTCACGCTGGGTGAGAGGACACACTTTGGCCAGATTGAATGTCTGAAGCTGCTGGCCTCTCCGCGCTTCGCCGACAAGCGCTTGGGATACCTGGGGACCATGTTGCTGCTGGACGAGAACCAGGAAGTCTTGACGCTGGTGACCAACTCGCTCAAGAAGTAGGCCCTGACCAGAAGCACTTGTGCAAGTCGGATGCTAACTGGTGCGCAGCGACCTGAACCACCCCAACCAATACATCGTCGGTCTCGCCCTCTGCACTCTCGGCAACATCGCCTCCGTCGAAATGGCTCGAGACTTATTCCCCGAAGTCGAAACGATAATATCGAGTGCAAACCCGTACATACGCCGCAAAGCCGCAATCTGCGCCATGAGGATATGTCGTAAAGTGCCCGACTTGCAGGAGCATTTCCTGGAAAAGGCCAAGTTACTACTACAGGATCGAAACCATGGCGTCTTGCTGTGTGGCGTCACCCTAGTGGAAAACCTCTGTGAGGCTGACGAAGCCGAGGATGACGAGAACGGCGTCAGGGACATCTTCAGACCCACGGTCCCCAGCCTGGTCAAGATACTCAAGGGGCTCTCCTCGTCTGGCTACGCGCCCGAGCACGATGTGACGGGCATTACAGATCCATTCCTGCAGTGCAAGCTACTCCAGCTGCTACGAGTTCTGGCCCGCGGTGACGCACACGTCAGCGAACAAATCAACGACATCCTGGCCCAGGTCGCAACCAACACGGATTCGTCCAAGAACGTTGGCAACTCCATCTTATACGAGGCAGTACTCACCATCCTCGATATCGAGGCGGATTCCGGACTTCGCGTACTCGGTGTGAATATTCTGGGAAAGTTCTTGTCCAACCGCGACAACAACATCAGATATGTTGCCCTCAACACTCTCATCAAAGTTGTCGCAGTGGAACCCAACGCTGTACAAAGACATCGCAACACTATCTTGGATTGTTTGCGTGATCCCGATATCAGTATCAGACGGCGAGCGCTCGACCTCAGCTTCACTCTGATCAACGAGAGCAATGTGCGGGCGTTGATAAGAGAGCTGCTCGCTTTCTTGGAAGTTGCCGACAATGAGTTCAAGCCTGTCATGACCTCTCAGATCGGAATCGCGGCGGACCGCTTCGCACCTAACAAGAGATGGCACGTCGATACCATGCTGCGTGTTCTGAAACTCGTAAGTCTGTAGTTTCCACCTGATGTGGATCTGACTAACCTTGTGCATCAGGCTGGAAACTACGTCAAAGAGCAGATCTTGTCATCCTTTGTGCGACTAATCGCCACTACACCGGACCTCCAAACCTACTCCGTACAGAAGTTATATGCCGCTCTCAAAGAAGACATCACACAGGAAGGTCTTACCCTGGCTGGTTCCTGGGTTATCGGAGAGTACGGCGATGCGCTACTAAGAGGTGGTCAATACGAAGAGGAGGAACTTGTAAAGGAAGTCAAGGAGAGCGACATCGTCGATCTTTTTGAGACCATATTGGGTAGCAGTTATGCTGGTCTCATCGTCCAACAGTACATTGTTACAGCTTCTATGAAACTGACAACACGTTTGAGCGACCCTGCTCAAATTGAACGACTACGGCGGTTATTACAACGGTATTCCGCAAACCTCGATGTTGAGATCCAACAGCGTGCGGCTGAGTACGGAAACCTGTTTGGTCATGACCAGATCAGGAGGGGTGTTCTGGAGAAGATGCCACCCCCTGAAATTCGTGAAGAGTCACGAGTTTTGGGAGAAGCAACCAAGAAACGGCAGTCGAAGATCGCCAAGAAGAAGCCTGCGCAAGCGGCAACCGAAGACTTGCTACTGGATCTGATGGGCGACGCAGGCCCGTCGAGCAGCATGAATGGAGCAGCCAACGGAACTCAACAGAGTCAAGATTTGCTTGCAGATATCATGGGCGGATCTTCGTCACCGCCTCAGACCTCATCTCCAGCACCACAATCAAACGTAGCGAACATCATGGACCTCTTCAACTCTGGACCTAGCACCTCTCCAGCCCCAGCACAGCCGCGCGCGCCACCACAAGGAAATTCAATGGACCTTCTCGGTGGTCTCGGTGGCATGTCGTCGCCACCACCACAAGCTTCAACGCCTGCAGCGGCTTCTGGTCCACCTGCGCATCCAGCATACAACAAGAATGATTTACAGATCACGTTCCAGCTCAAGCGTGACGCCAATGCTGTGCAACTCCTCGCACGCTTCCGCAATACTGGAAGCTTCGGTCAGCTATCAGGTGTGAATCTACAGGCTGCCGTTCCGAAAAGCCAAAAACTGCAGTTGCAACCTATCAGCAGTAGCGAGTTGGAGGGAGGTCAAGATGCGACCCAGCAAATGAGGGTCACAGCTGTTAATGGGGTAAGCAGTCATCACATGCTTTTGTTAGAGATCTTATGCTAACAGACCTAGCCACCACCAGCAAGACTAAAGCTCCGACTCAAGATCAGTTACTCGGCAGGTGGTGGTGCTCCGGTAACAGAGCAGGTCGATTGGGCCGAGCCGACATGATTGCACAGCACATATTGGTAGTAGCGTCTTCAAGTAGCGAGCAGCATAGAGCAAATGACATACCCAGGCGATCATGACATGCGCACAACAGATAAAACAAGTGCACAGCCTACCCGCGTGCTAAATTGCGCAAACACGTCCAACACTCAATATGGAGCGATTTGTCCTGTACTAGCGACACGCTCTATCAACGCCTAATCTGTTCATGAAGAAGCACTTTAGGTCACAATGACAGAGGTGGAAATAAGATGCGGGATTGGCGCCACGATACATCCGCATTTCCCGTAGATCACCCCGCCATTTCCAGGAACATGGACATCCTGAGTGGCTCCGCACCCGTTCTCGCAGAACCATATCTCGGCGTGCTCTATAAGCATCTCGTCGTGGGATCGCTTGTTCACTTGGAGCTTTCTTCTGCCGACAAGCCATAGGTCACGCAGACATCGCGATGACAGTAGCAGTTAATGATGCATGTTCAGGGATTTGCATAAAGTCAGCCAGACACTCATGGATCGGCATCATAGCACGCACAAGGGCCTGCATACTACAAACCTTACCAGCCACTCGCTTTTCTCCCCGCAGCGGTCACCCTGTCTCATCATGCGCTATCTACACACATCCAAGGAGCTCGGCTGGCACTAGCACGAGGGGATCGCAGGTACCCAGCCTCTTGTTATCCGCTGCCAGAGTCTGTGTATGTTCGCGCAGAGCTACTACCTTCCCCTTTCAGATGTTACATGGATCTTTTAATGGTGCCCCGATGTACCCAGGGTTATGGGCCTGCATGCGAGACTTGCAGTAGACAGTGAGCGTGATGCACTTGCCAATAGACAAGTCTTGGTAAGTACCTACTATGGCCAGCCGCCCGTTCTCTCAAACTCCCCTCTCTTGCGACATCATCGACTTTGCTCTGTGCTCGCCTCATCCATTTGTGTTGGGTTCGGAAAGGACCTATATCCTTGCATGTTCCTGTCTTCCGTCAAGCTGAACATCGACCGGCCCGAAAAGTACTCCAGGTCTGCTCAACACATTCGTATAAATCATCTTTGGAACCGCAAACATCCGTGAACAGTAAACGTTTGGTCATTATGCATCTCACATCTTTCGCGCTTGGAAGTGGCATCTTGTCGCTGGTGTCGGCTCTACCGTCGAATACACCAGTAGATCTGCCGAAGAGACAGGACGAAGCCCCTCCGCCGACATATGCTTCACCTCCGTCGTCATCCGATGAGCGGGCACAGGCTGTGGTGGGAGCTTTCAGGACAAGCTGGGACGGGTACCGCAAGTATGCGTTTCCGATGGACGAGCTAAGACCCTTGAGCAACAACGGTAGTAACTCAAGGTATGTAACAAAATTCGGGTTAAGACGAGATGGTGCTAAAGTTGTCTCAGAAACGGGTGGGGAGCCTCCGCCGTAGACGCTCTCAGCACAGCGCTCATCATGGGCCAAAAAGATATTGTAAATGAGATCATAGAGTACATCCCTACCATCAACTGGGCATTCACTGAGGACTCTGTCTCCCTGTTCGAAACTACGATCCGCTACCTTGGTGGTATGCTCTCTGGATACGATTTGCTGTCTGGTCCTTTGGCACACTTGGCAGATGATCCAGCGAACGTGGAAGCTCTACTCACGCAGTCTATCAACTTGGCCAATAACCTCTCTTATGCGTTCGAAACACCATCAGGAGTGCCCTGGAACGTTCTTACGTTTAACAACCGAAGTAACGTTGGATCAGAAAATGGACTCGCGACTGTTGGTACACTGATCTTAGAATGGGTCCGTCTAGCTGATCTCTCTGGAAACCGAACGTTTGCAGACCTGGTTGAAAAGGCAGAGCAATACCTCCTCTACCCATCTCCAGACTTCGCCGAACCGTTCCCTGGGCTCCTTGGCTCCACAATCAACGTCACCACCGGGCAATTCACAGATGCACAAGGAGGATGGATAGGCGGCTCTGACTCATTCTACGAATATCTGATCAAGATGTTCATTTATGACCCACGCTACGTCTTCCTCAAGGACCGTTGGGTCAAAGCAGCAGACAGTTCCATCGCATATCTGGCCTCCAACCCAGCACCCCGTCCAGACTTGACCTTCCTCGCAGCCTACGAGAACACGACCCTCGATCTGACGTCCCAACACCTCGCCTGTTTCGACGGCGGAAACTTCATCCTAGGCGGCCAAGTTCTAGACAGACAAGATTACATCGATTTTGGTCTCAAACTTGTTAACGGTTGCCATGAAACTTACATCTCCACCGCCACGCGCATCGGACCTGAGATCTTCTCCTGGAACACTTCCGCCGTACCTGCAAACCAGACTGCTTTCTTCAACAGGACTGGTTTCTTCATCGAAGATGCCGGGTACCAACTCCGCCCTGAAGTCATAGAGTCTTACTACTACGCCTACCGCGCGACTTCGGACCCAAAGTATCAGGAGTGGGCATGGGATGCGTTTGTGGCAATCAACGCGACGACGAGGGTTGGCAGTGGTTACAGCTCGATCAAAGATGTAAATGTCGTTGGAGGCGGGGGTTACACAGATTTTCAGGAGAGCTTCTGGTTTGCAGAGGTGTTGAAGTATAGCTTTGCTATTCAGGCGGGGGACGCAGAGTGGCAGGTTAGTAGGGATGGGGTAAATGAATGGGTCTACAATACTGAGGCGCATCCGGTCAGGGTCTACGGGGGTGGGAATACGACGAGGGGGCTTGTTGGACAGTAGACGTAAGGATCCTTCCAAAGACATGTGGGATGTGAAGACGTAGAGAGATTTGCGTGTTTGCTCCAGAATAGTCTTTTTTGACGATTGATCGCCGGGTATATGATGCAGATGTACGTAGTGTGCTGTGTCACGAAGCTACTCAAAGAAACCGCCGTCACTCTCCTCTGCTTCTTCTTGGGCTTGGACACCAAGTGCCCTCCTCTCGCGACGATTCTTGGCTGCAGCCAGCTTCTCTTCCACTTTCTTCTCCTTGAATTTGACAGCTCGCTGCGGTTGCGACTGCTCTTTTGTCTTCTTCTCTTTCTTCGGTACAAGAGCAGGCATGTCCTCTTTGCGATTTCTGAGCGCATCCAAAGTGCCTTCTGCCATAGCCACCTCAACTGATTTCCACATATCCAGATCGCCTTTTGGTCCATCGACGTCCCGATTCGCCTTTTCATCGACATCTTCCTCATTTGCGTCATCTGAGTCCGAGGCCTTGCTCTTCTTGGACTTTGGGTACAAGGATGCGTAGGGCTTCAGGAGCGGGTAGTAGATGGAGTAGTTGACGTCGACTTCGGCATTGTGCACCTTTTCTGCTAGATGCTGCTTCTTTGTTTGGTCTTCCTCTGTCTCGTACTCCTTCTTCAGCTTCTTCAGTATCCTCGTGCCCTTTTGGCGGTCTGAGGCGCGTTAGCAATCGCTCGGGGCTGAATTTTCTTGCGCTTTGAGTGAATCGTGACGTACCAAAGAAGCGTATGTGATGATACTTCCCAATAATCTTCTTCCGGTACTCGGCTTCCCTGGTAGATTCGAGCTTCTCCTGTAACTCATGCTGACAAGCCTCGAGCTCCCTCTCCCTCTCTATCCTATTGCTCGCCGACATCTTGTGGTCGCCTACATTGTCGACGTGCGCGAGTAGTCGCCTCAAGTCTCGTATACGGCTCTTGAGCGCGTGCGTGCTGGTACTCTTGTCGATATCGCTCGAAACGTGCGGTCGCTTCTTCGGTTTGGAGTGGCTCTGTCCGGGCTTGAAGGCGCGATGCTTCTTGAAAGGTTTGGGTGTGAACGAGGACGGCTCGGTCGCGTCGGCATGCTTGCGCTTTTGCGACATATTTGCTGGCTGGGACTGTATGAATTGTGATTTGTTGGTCGGCTGCGGAAATCTTTGGGATCGAAGGAAGGGAAGTTTTAGTGGGGCGGCAGAATTAAGGTTGTTAGACCGCCTCATGCACGCCAAGCAAGATCACGCGTTGGGCGTTCATCCACACTCTCTGACCCTGCATGATAGCGCAGCGTAGCCGAGTGTACTACAACATGCGCACCGCATCGTTTGCTCCGAGTCCCTCCTGCCAATACATCGTGGACTTGTGAAACTTCCTTTCTTTGCTGCTGGACCCTGATCTTCCATTATCGCGAGATCCCAAGGTTGCGGTAGTCAGCCAGTAATATGGAAGCTGCAATAAGATGGTCACCACACTCCACACGGGACAATCCTCGTTTCTTAATCATCGACGTCGCGGGCAATCGATTGCGCCTGTGTCAGATCGAGGAGTTTAGTAAGAGCAAGGTCAATTACAAGCAAATATGTATCCGAGATAAGCTTCCAAACTACACGGCCTTCGACTGGTCTAAGAAAGATCCAAGTGTGGTCGCCGTCGGCTCTGCTTCTGGGGAGGCCACCGTCGTTACTTTAGATCCAGAAAAGCCGGATGCTGAATACATCCACTCATTCTCCATCCGGCATCAACGAAAGTGCAACTCCATTGCTTTCAGCGCTAAGAATCTACTTGCTACTGGGTTGGATAGGGTCAGGAACGATGTCTGCCTTAACATCTACGACATGAATGACTCTCGAGTCACCGCCAAGGACGAACCGTACAAGAAGCTAGCAAGCTCCGAGGCGATTTCTAGTATCAAGTTCTTCACCGGACAGCCTGATATGCTTGTCGCGGGTGTTTCGAGGCAATACGTGCGCATCTATGACCTTAGAGGTGGGTGAAAAACAACCAAGCCAATACACCCCTGCTCATCTTCTATAGACTCTAGTACGACGGGTGTTGCGCAATTTCAAACGCGTCAGGTGCACAACATCGCTATAGACCCGCTGGACGAAAACTACTTCCTATCAGCAGGTACAGCGGGTGATCCTACTGTGACTGTCTGGGACATTCGCTCCGTCAAGCAGCGAGTAGCTGCCAACGACACTGCAAGTAGCGGTGCGGTACTAGATTTCAAGCCAGTTGTGGACAACTCACAATCGGCATCCATATGGAGTCTTCGATACTCGGGCACCAAGAGAGGAACATTTGGAGTGCTCGCCAACACGGGAGAATTCAAAATCATTGAATTAGCGCAGCATTCCCATCAACCTCTTGAGACAGCAGACACACCCTTCGCTCGAGCATGGGCTTCTCCATACTACACGAAAGCCTCACATCATCTACGCTATCCTTCATATGACAAGAATCATCGGCAAGATGACAAAGAACGCATCGTGGCATACGATTTTATGACCGCTGGAAACCCTCTAAGTGGGCAATGCGCTCTAGCCCTACATTCAAATCGGGAGGTTGAAGTACTCAAAGTACCGCCTCCGCCTCCTCGCCTCAATATCAGCGCGTTGGAAGAGATATACAAAGACCGTACCTGTATCGCTAGGCCTACTTCACCATATGGCACGGTAGCAGAAGACCTGATACAAGTACAAAACAGAGCGCTAGGCGAGAAGTACGATATTGAATACGACCACAAGACCAACCTCTCCTCCAGTGTCGATAGGCTTAGCCTCAGCAACAGCCAAAGAAGCCTACCTCTCCTTTCGACAAAACACCCCAGTCACCACATGCACAAGGACCTTCTCGATCTTGCCTATCCTGACTTTAAAGTACCCCTCACCGATTACCTCGCCGTCCTTCAGGCCCCCAAACGACGTGTTCAAGAGGGCTACTCTCTGGATTGTGCTAAAAACAAAGACATTGTTCACAACGATCCCTGGTTGGTCGATGTGTGGACACTAATTGACCGCATGGATGCGCACGCTGCAGGAGACGGCATGGTGGGCAATGGTCTCGATCTCAAGTACCTGGGAGTTAGCTCAATTTGGGCAAATGAGTTGACAATGTACGACGAGAGACTTATTGATCCAGACACGAAGACAAGCCATGAGATGTTCAGCGATGCAGTCAAGGAGATAGTTGAGGCCATGGAGTTTCCTGTTTTCGAAGGCGTGAGCACTGGGTACCCTGAGAATAGGCAACTGTGTCTCAGCCTCTGCGGCTGGTCTCTCAACGAAATTGGCGTAGAGCAAAATTGCCAACGGCTTATCGATGAAGGGGAGATATACAAAGCCATCGTTCTCGCCGTTTTCCAGGGCCACAAACATATCGCTCTGAATCTCCTCCGGTCTAGCCTCACAAACAAGAAACTCCCACAAGACGATATCGGTCTTGCAGCCGTCATTGCCTGCGCCTCCCCCTTTTCTGGCGTCTCAGCCGAGCAAAGAGAAGCCTGTGCCTGGATGGCTGACATGACAAGCAATGCATACCTGAAATCCCTCCTCACCTACTTCATAACAGGGGATTGGTCAAGTGTAGTTCACATGCCGCAACTGTCCATCTCAGACCGTGTAGCTGTCGCATTGAAATATCTCCCAGACCAACACCTCTCCAACTTCCTCAGCGCAGCTGAAAATGCCGCAACAAGTCAAGGTGACATCTCCGCCCTCCTCTTAACCGGCCTAACAACACGTTCCCTCGCCCTCCTGCAGACCCACATCTCCCACCACCCCACTATGGGCCTCCAAAATGCCGTCTTGCTCCTCTCCCGTGCCTGTCCACTCTACATCCAAGACCCACGCTGGACCCTTTGGAAAGACATGTACCTCGAGCAACAACAAATATGGCGTACATTCCTCGAGCGCACTCGCTACATCAAAGAGCACAACCTGCTCAGCGTGACGCGCGAGGGGCGCAGTGTGAATAAGCCCAGTCAACCTAGCCTAGCATTACGTTGTCTGAATTGCCAGCAGAACCTCGCGTTGAGAAAAGATCCGAGAAACAGTACGAGAAGGCTACTTCCTACTACTAACCAACATAGTGGTGGTGGTGGTGGAAACAACAATGCTCCATCTACAGTGACGACAACACATCGCGCAACGCCTTCTCTGTCCTTTGGTGGCGGCGGTGCAGGGGGAGGCGGGAAACCCGTTCAACCGCCAAAATCCGCCAGTACACCTGGTCTGCATTGCCCCAATTGCGCGGCGCAGATGCCAAGATGTGCATTGTGCATGCTGTGGTTAGGTTCACCTGACCCAAGCAAACAAGGGGCGTATGAGACGCTCAAGGGAGAAGACAAGGAAGCGAAGATGATGGTGTTCTGTATGAATTGTACACACGGCTTTCATGGGCATCATGCTAGAGACTGGTTTGCCAGACATGCCATGTGTCCCGTACCGGACTGTGGATGTATGTGTGGGTTGATGAAATGAAGTTGCCGGGTTGATTGAAGGAAGTTTGTTAGTCTGTGTCGGTTTATGAATATACTGGCGGTAAAAAAAACACAACACAGGATACGTAATGTGACAATCAGTGTGACTAAGTAAAACATGGTTTTCAATAAGCTGTACGGCCTTTGCATCCGTGATGCTCCTGGCTTGGAAAATTGGGTACCTCTGTATATCATCCCCGTACCCCCATACCATACCAAAATACTAAAGAAACGCGTAAGGGTATAATCGCCACCAAAGTGCGTCCTATCAAGACCAGCCGTCCGGTTCTGCGTCGTCTGCAGGAACAATAATATCATATAGCGCCGCTAGAGATGCCGAAAAGACTAACAACGCCGCCCAAACTCCTCTATGTATGCTGATGAGAAGACTGCGAAGATGAATACTCAGCGATGCTGATGCCTAGGGATGCAGAGACATTTATAGACCGAGTCACCAACTCCCTAGTCTTGCCCTGCCATCTCACTATCATTACCGAATTCGTCTTCCTCGTCAATGGCCATTATGTTCGCTTGTGCTGTGACCACAACCATGTTATCGCCATCTTCATCCTCATGGTACATGGTACCGTCGTTGAGAGTGAAAGGATCTTCCTCGTTATCAACATCGTCTCGGCCATTGGTGTTCATGAAGACGCGAAGGCGTTGTACGCCGACACCGCTGAAGACACAGAAGACCTCACGCTGGTGATCATTGAATTCCGGAGGCGCTTCACGGCAGAAGGCGAGAAGGTCGTCGCGGAGGAAAGCTTGGACGCCGGTAAGCGAGAGATGCGTCAGGCGGGGGCAGTTGTTAAGCAGCGCGTGTATGCCCTATTCATGTCAGTGAAGGTACTATTTTGCTACATGCAGAGAACTTACCGCCAGGGAGAGATTGGTGCAATAGCTAAGATGCACTCTCTCGAGCACGCTAGGTGCGATGGGTCCACTAGATCCAATCTGCTTCGGCTTGGCTAATGCGAGTATACTCCGATCTGTGATGGCTGCACACTTGACCAAGCCAATGCGCTTCAGCTTTGGGAGAGCAGCTAGTTGCATGACCGAGGCATCGGTGAGAGCGGTACAGCATGCGAGGTCGATGTACCGTATGCGGTTGCATAGCTTGACCAACTGCGCGACACCGACGTCGGTGATACGCGAGCAGTGTCCCAAATGTATGTAGTGAAGATTCTTACCCAGACGAGTTATGGCCATGACGGCTCTGTCTGTGATATTGCGACACTTGGCCAGGACCAGATTGCGAAGCCGCGGAGCTGCGTAGACTATCTTCTGAACGCCGGAATCTTGTAGTTCGTCGCAGCCGGTAAGATCTAGGATACGCAAGCAGTCGTAGGTAGCCTCAGCTGGGAGGCGAAGGAAAGCCTGGTCTGTGATTTTAGAGCAGTGAGCCAGGCGCAATTCACGGAGGTTGGGACCTTCAGTAATGAGGGTGGTGATGGAAGCATCGTCGAGATTCTTGCAATCGTGAAGGTCGATCTCCAGAATGTAGCGACAGTTCCTGGCGAAGGCGATGATACTCCTGTCACTGAGCTGAGAGCATCCATTCAATTTTAGGCGCTTCAGATGCCGGCAGTTCTTGGCAACAGCCTCAAGCGAAGCGTCTGTTATCCTCTTGCAGTTTGTGATGTTTAGACCCTGCAGGCGGACTGCGTGTTTGGCCAGGGCAAGCATGGACCTGTCGGTGATGGACTCGACGTTGGTAACATCCAGGGCGAGTATGTAGCGGTTGTCGACGAGCATGGCCTCCAGACTCAAGTCGGTCAACTTGGTGCAGTTGGTCAGCGTCAGGCGCTCGACACGCTTGCAACTTGAAAGAGGCCTCAGTGTGCCGTCGCTGACCTCGCTGCCGAGAGCGGCCAGGTTCAGGCGCTTGATCAAACTGCTGTAGTCAAAGAAGCTGTTTACAGTCTGGACAGTCTGTATAACGCTCTTGACATTGGACCATTTGTTTGTGGAAGGCCGGTGCCACAGCAGGCCGACGCTGTTTCCTGCCCATGTCTTGGATACGAGCATGCAGTTCTTGAGGTCGGCGGGGGACGAGAGTTTGGCGAAGACGGCGATCATGAGCTCGGCGGGTAAGCGGGAAACGGGCGAGATGCGGTTCTGCTCTTCGATGGCGCGCCGGCGAGCCTCGTCGTCTGAGTCTGGCGATACCGAGGGCGCGAGTGATGACAATGAGTCGTTGGACTGCATCATGATGGAGTCCTTGTCTTCTTCGTCGTCATAGCCGCGCTCTGGAGAGGTCGAGGCGGAAGAGTCGGAGCGCGAAGTACTCGCGTCTCTCTGGGTTCGTCGTGAGCGCGCCATGTTGCCTTGTCGGTGTCGGGCCAGCGCCGGTTCTGTGTGTCGGGCCAGCATCTTGGAGGTGTCGGGGGTCGCAATCAACCGGGCAGCTATTCGGGCAAGTTGAGGGAAGTCGTTGTCGTCGTGGGGGTGTGTGTGAGAGAGTGTGAACAGGGCGGTCTAACCTGTTCGATCGGTGTGATGGTGTACGCGGCGGTAGGCGGGTGTACTGGGCAGCCCGCTCACTCTGCAGATGCAACAAACACAGTGCGGAGCCTTCTGGTCAATGAAAGAAGCGTCAAGTTTCTTCACGCTCCTAAATAGGAACAAGCGAGGCGACAACACACGACACGAGCGTCTTTGGAGGTAAAGAGGGAACCAAGTCGTCTGGGCAGTCATGGGTGGGTCGCTGCCCATCGTCGCATCCCGCCAAGGTCCTTCCCTGCACTCCCCTCTCCGCTGCTCCAAACACGACGTCCTTGTCTGCCTGTTCCAGACGACGATCCCTCTTCCAACGCGCTTCCACTGCAGGGCAAATGCTTCACACCATGTTTTTCGTCGGCATCACGGCTGCTTCCAGCCCCGACCCTCACACTACCACGCCGTCATGAGCTCTGGAGTAGCCCACGCCTAAGCATTCTTCCCCCACCATCGTCACATGACATGGCCGCGTCCAAGTCGCGTCGGTGCAGCAGTGGTACTATCCTGATGAAATGGCCGTGTGTCTTTGGCAGCAGACTGTAGTTGAAGCAGCCCCCCTGCCCCTCTCGCCGAGGCTGGTTAACGCCTGAGGTCCGACTTGACCCTCCTTCACCGTTACCTTTCGGTGACGCTTCCTGACCACGTCGTGCAGTGGCAACAAAGACTTGTCCAGGGCTCATCGGGAGTCCGGGCAAAAGCAATAGACTAGTACTGCACCGCCAACTATATCATGTCCTTTGAAGAATACAAATGTTTTGTCCATTATCTCGACATGTTGTTTCTGCCCAATGAAGACGCGTGGAGTGAAAGCACGGTACTTTGCCGAATAAAGTGCTTCCCGCTTGGCGCTACAAGCCGGGACTATGGCTCTGCTCGAGCGTGCGAGACTGAAATAGTTGTGTGAGGGGCGGCGAGAGACAGACAAGCAGGTCTGCATGCGGCGTGAGAGAGGGCGAGGCGTGGTGGTCTAAAGATACATTGTGACGTTGTCGTGGGTGGCTTCGTCCATGCGCTCGTAGTTGCAAGGGTCCGTTTACTACTGTACGATCACAAGCATCTCCAGGCATGCCACCTTTGCTCAACCTCACCACCCCCTCCCCTTTCTCGCGTCCGAGAAGCAGCCCTGCCGAACCTCTTGCCAGTTCGATGCGCAAGATATAGCTTCGTCGTTGTCCTGCACCGCAGCAGGCTCCCTCACCGCCCAAATGTCCACCGCTCGCTATGCGCCCTCGGCCGCCCATCCCATGGCCCAGCAAGCCGCATACCGCGCTCCAGCGCCCATCGCCGTCTCCAATGCCCCTCCAGGCACCTTTGCGCCTGGCACCAAGGTCCAGGTGGGCAACCACCGTGTCACCATCGACAAGTACCTCTCCGAGGGCGGTTTCGCGCATGTCTACCTTGTCCGCGTACCCAAATCCGACAACGGGACCCCCGAGACGGCTGTCCTGAAGCGGGTAGCCTGTGCAGACAAAGATGCACTCGCCAATATGAGGACCGAGGTCGAGACCATGAAGAAGCTCAAGGGCCACAGCAAGATCGTCACATACATGGACTCGCATGCTTCACAGCTCAAGACCGGGGGCTATGAAGTATTTCTGCTCATGGAATTCTGTTCAGGCGGCGGTTTGATTGACTTCATGAACACCAGGCTCCAGCATAGGTTGACCGAGCCTGAGATTCTGCACATCTTCTCCGATGTCGTCGAGGGCGTTGCAACCATGCACTACCTCAAGCCACCGCTCCTCCATCGCGATCTCAAGGTCGAGAACGTCTTGATCACTACCGTGGCAGGCAACAAGATATACAAACTATGCGATTTTGGTTCCACTGCACCGCCGAGACCTGCCGCTACAACTGCCGCCGAAGGGAGATTGATCGAGGACGACGTACAGCGGCATACCACACTACAGTACCGCAGTCCGGAAATGATCGACGTATATCGCAAACAACCAATAGACGAGAAGAGCGACATATGGGCGCTGGGTGTGCTCTTGTACAAATTATGCTACTATACGACGCCTTTCGAAGAAGTGGGACAAATGGCCATCCTGAACGCCTCGTTCAAGTACCCAGCCTACCCCCAGTTCTCCGACAGGATAAAGAAGCTCATAGGTTCGTGCAGTTAACTAGACCATGGACAGTGACTGATTGTAAGCAGGCTCGATGCTGAGAGAGAATCCACAGCATAGACCCAACATCTACCAGGTGGTCGCCGAGGTCTGCTCGATGCGACACCGGCCGATTCCTATCAAGGATGTATGTTTGACACTCTGGCTTTACTGCCCCATGCTAAGACTAGCCAGATCTACTCTGGCAGAACACAGTCAGAAGCGCGACGGAACCAGCAGCTTCCGCCTACCGAGCCCCAAGTCTCTTCGCCGCCTCCTGTTGTCGGTCTACAAAGAGTTGCACCTACCGTGCAGGTTCAGCAAATACCAGACGTTACGCCCATGAGGAGAGGCCGACCTACTGGTCCAGTTCAGGCACCTCCAGCAGCAAGGCCAAGTCCGTCGCCCATGAGAGGAACGACATCTGATCCTTTCGCTGCACTCGACTCCCAGGATGTTCAGGTCAGACGTGCTGCTGCTGACGAGCTAGCCTCACGCTTCCCGTCTCTGGACGAATTCTCCTTGTTGCATGACCGAGGCCAGAAGTTTGAATTCGGCGAGGCACCAACGACTTCTGACCCAGCACTTACTAAGCGTGTGACAGATGCACTTGCGGATGAAGCTTTTGCATCGCCTCCGCTCTCCAAGGTTGATTCAGCACCTGGCGTAAAGCCCTCATCCGCAGTGTCCTCCGCGGGCGTCTCCAGGACCACCTCTCTGAGAAAACCACAACCCTACGAAGCCAAAGATAGTCCACGAAACGCTAGCACAAACATCCAATCGCCCATCCCACAGCGGGTCGGTATGGTGTCTACTGGTGTCCAAACGTCGCCACGGGCATCTCCCGTCCCCGCACAGCCGAAACTCCCAGACGTCAACAGCCGGCCAATCTGGAAGGTGCCTCTCTCAACACACCACAACCGTGCTCTGAGCCAACAGGCGTCGGAGAGTCGACCAAGAAGTCCTCTGAGCAGTCCATCGTTGCGACCCGAATTTGCTTTGCCAGCACGCCCTTCTTTTGAGTCGAGATCAAAGTCCCAGCTCAACATTCCTCAATCTCCTGCTTCTTCTAGACCTTCTCTGGAAAGCTCACGCCCATCGGCTATGGAGATGGGTTCTGCAATCGACCGATCGAGATCTGCAAACTCAAATGCACGTCCAGCCAGTATGCACGTAGAGTCAAACCTTGATTATCTCCGTGATCGAGAGATGGCTCCCGGTCGTAACTTTGATGCTCCATCATTACAGCGTCGTGTCACCGCAAATGCAATCGACGACTCCGAGCCAGAGGAAAAGAATGTTAGGTCGAGTGTCGACTTCCTACGCTCCATTGAACAGGAAGAGCATGGTCATAAGCATCGCCGGAGTAGCTCTCACGGCAAACATGGCAAGCGCGGGAGCATCACAAACATCGTCAAGGGAAGGTTTGGCGACGCCTTCCGTCGCTTTGAATCCACCAAGACGCCCGAACATGAACGCGATCAACCACCCATGACGCCAACCGACCAGTTCATGGATTCCAAGGGTGGCCTGACTCCTATCGCCGGCTCCGAAGCTACAGGTGGCTTGAGTGATGACGATCGCAGCCAAATCGATGAAACGCAGGATCTACCACCAGAGGTTCGAAGAGAACTCGAGAAGAGACAACTAGCTGAAGAAGAGCGCCGTGTTGAAGCTGCTGCTGCCGAGTACAAGCAACGCGTTGCCTCGCAGGGGCAGGGAGGGCCCAAAGCCGGCCCATCCAAGGCTTCGTCGATTCAGAACCGCGTCAAGAACTTGCTCGATGAAAGCAGCAAGCCAGCAGCGTCCAATCGTACGGCTGAGGGCTACGGGAAGTATACTGATACTGGAAAACCTCTACCTATGCGGCCACAAGACCAAAGCGGTGCGCGACAGCCACCCGCCATTGCCCGTAAACCCATGAATGTCTCCTCGCAACAGCCTCAAGACCTTGCTTACGCAAAACCGTCTTCGATCCGACCGAATATGCCCCCACCAGCGCCTTCCGCCTCAGCACCGCCAACAATCAATGTTCGCAACCCCTCTGGACCGCCTCCACGCGCCCCCAAGCCTAAAAATCTGCAACCAGGGGGCTCAGTAGGTCCTGGTCAAAGTTCGCCTGTCAAGTCTGCCCCTACAGTTAAAGAGAAGCTACTTCCGCCCGTCAGCCGCGACGGTGGTGATGACTTTGACGTCGACACCTTCAGCAAGAGGTACCCTAGTTTGAGCGGGTTGGAAATGGTAGAGACTGAGATTCCACGTCGCACCGTTCGCGATGTCTAGGCGTGCCGAGTTTTGTTTGCTTGTCGAAATTTAGATCCATCATCTGCACTTTTGAAGCGTTCGCATAGCATGTTGGCAAGAATTAGCATTATCAGATAGCAATACATATAGCAGAGGGAACAAGTGGAAGTCGGGCAGGTCAAGAATATAGATTATTGTTATTGGGATGAGGTTGAACTGTCTCTCACTCACCTTAATGTTGTGGCAGAGAAAAGCGTAAAGAAGACGGCCAGTACCCGCCACCTTCAAGAATCCAGAAACAGCCTGAGCGGTACTTAGACTGCGTAGAGGCCTAGAATGGGTATGGCTTTCATGTCGTCATGTACGTTCAAAGACATGTCCCACATGACTTTCGCTCCCATCCATACACCATACAGAACAAACAAAGTACATAGCGATTGGAGTACGTGGGAGGGGATGAAAATATATTTCCCCCTACGATTTGACCCACACATCGTAAACTTCACAGCAATAGTATCACAAATTTACATGGACAAAATTCAGATGTGTTGGCGTTCGTTCAGTCCTTTCTCATTTGGTATCATGGTCCAAGAGACCTGTCTAAATCCATGCAACCCATCACATCATAACCCTAAATTCGCCCTGCCATACGTCCCAAGCTCCGTGTCATGCCGAGGTGCGACTAAACTGATGCAGCCGAGGGTTGGTTGTGCGAAAAATTTGTATGTTGATGGGCATCGCGCTCGCGGGTGAGGCACGTTTACTGCTCGGTCTGGAAGTAGTTGAGGAGGATGCTGCGCTCCTGGGACTCCTCACCCCAGTCCTTGACGACGACGCAAGAGCAGTTGACGACCTTACGGGGGTTGCCTTCGCGGTCGATCTGGCCTATTGATCTGTTAGTCATTGTTCAATTTTGAGAGTCTACCAGAGAGTGCAACGTACAGAGACCGGCCCACTCGCCGAGCTGCTTGCCATCGGGAACCTTGATAAGGGGGATCTTGTGCTCGGAGCACAGAGCAACGACGAGCTTCTTGTATGCCTCCTCCTCGCAAGCCTCGTTGAGAACGCACATGTGCGCCTCACGACGGTCAAGGGCCTTGGAGGCCTCGCGCAGACCACGGGCAAGTCCGTCGTGGATGAGAGAGAGCTTCAGGACACCCTTGAGAGCCTCGAGGACGCTCATCTGGCCCTTACCGCCGGAAGCATCGGCAGAGACCTCGACCTCGGCGGCCGCGCTGACTTGGGACTTGGTATCGTCTTCTCCGTCCGACTGGTGGCGTCGTCAGTGATGTTCTTGAGGTGCGAAGGGCGGGGTAGCAGTGCTGAGCGCTACATCGTTCTCTTTTGCCAGAGAAGATGCGACTCAACCCGGAGCAGAGACAAAGGGCCACATACCATGATTGGTGATTTCTATCTGTCGGGTGTTCCTCGAAGAGTTGGTGGTGTATGATAAAGAGAAAGCTCAAAAAGTTGTGGAATTCGCCGAGCTCAATTTCGACCGTGTGGGAAGCCCTAGTCCCGATTGGTAAGTGGTTAGCGCATTTCATGTTTTCTTTCGCTCCCGACACGCAAAACTCACTCTTCTTGCACATGCAGTAGAGGTTATACTGAATAAGCGGAAATTAATGGTATATACTTACTCCATCGCTGGTCACCTCAGAGGTCTATCAAGATGAAACTATACGAGTACCATTAGGGTAGGCTTTCACCGTGTAGAACAGCTCTAATAGGGCGCCGAATATCATGAAAATCAATGAGCCCACAGAGATCAAGGAACCATCATCGACAACAAGATACTTGGCTGTCAGCAACTTGAAACATTGTTATTATTAGACAATATCTGCGTGTGTAATACGAGCCACAAGATACATGTTGCTACACGCAGGCAGTCTAGGTTCAACGCGATCAAGATAGGCCCGTCTAGGCACAGATAACCATGTTCGTTAATTAACGGACGAGATCGTATCGGGCTGTCAGACAAAGTGAAAGTATTTGACGACTGTTATCATTGTATGTCTGCACATTCTACCGACGCAGCTTCACCGCTGCTGCTTGGACCTGCCGTAGCCATGTCTTCTCCAAACATATCTCATCCTCCTACTCTCAAGCCATTGCTAGCCTCGGACATGAGCGTCCTATCTCTGTATACGATAAACTAAGGAAATATTGGCGGTCCGCCCGATCAGATATACTCATGGATGTAAAGAATCCCAAGTCAGATGAAAGAATACAAACGCCAAACGCACAAACTGTACGGAGGGTCGAGAAAAGTAGCAAGTGAAAACACTAGAATGATCGCCGAACGCTATCAGCCCAGATTTGTAACGAGAAGAATATAGAGAGGAAAGTAGCCACCCAGCCAAAAGGCTGTGCGCCAGGAACGCCGTACAGTGAAGGAAACCTGTCTTTGAACGCAGTTGGTATGAGTAAGGAACGGAAATGGGTATATGGAATAATGAAAGCTACATGACGATGCAGCAGCAGCCCTTTTTCTCCTTGACCTCCTCCTTCGGTTCGGGCATGCGAGTCACTGCAGGCTTTGGCTCGGCGGGCGCGATGGGAGGGGCTAACTTTGGTGAAGGAGCACGCTCGTGACCTTGGGTTATCTTCGGAGTCAGACTGTAGGCACCTTGCTCGTTGACTGGAGACTTGGCAGTGTTGGTGTCAACTCTTTCAAGCGATGCAGGTGAGTCTGGCTTCACGGGACTGGGAAGGGGCCAGGTCTCAGCTTCCCGCGCCTTCTCTATAGCAATGGGGTCAAGATTGGCGAGCTGCGACAGTCGCTTGTCCGCCATGTCGTCATCGTTCAGCAGTCTAAAGTCTTTGTCGTACATGGAGCCGACCCTCCCCTCATTCTCCCATTGCTCTTGCTGCATACGCTTGGCATGCGTAGGGATGATCTGTTGATCCGGAGGCAACCGTGGGTCGGGCTTGTACATGGAAGCTATCCACGGGGCCTCACCTTCTGGTCGGTTGCTTGTAGTGGGCCTTGTTGTAGTAGACCCACCGCTGGTACGCGGACGGTTCGGAGGGGAGTTATTGGAGGTCACGCGAGACCTAGGCTTCGTCTGAGCACTAGCTTTACGTGGTCCAGAGGTAGTGTTCGGTTTGCCGGGCGTTTTGGCCTTCATAGGAGATTTTTGGGGTGACTTTGGCGGACTCCAGCTTCCGGTGGAAGTATTGCGCCTATGGCCACTACCATACGGTGGAGTCCTTTGTCGACCATCGTCTGCATCATCGAGCAACGCTTGGCTGCCTACACTACCACTTCGCACTCGTGCACCCATGGTAGCGATGGCATCACCGTTCCAGTTTCCACTACCTGCTCTAGATCTCGGCAGCGGCGCGTCACGCTCTGCCATTGAAGCAGGTACAGGTATACCACTAGTCTTAGGCAGGGGAATGCGAGATGTACTAGGCCTCACAGTGTGGTTCGTTCGCTGAGAACTTGGTTGAAATTCAGTCGTGCCGTCAGCCGGGAATGTTGGGCTCCAAGCATGGTAGCCCTCTATCGGCTCTTCATCCTCAGCTGGTATTGTGGATATGCGCTTTCGGGGCTCGGTTCGCTCTTCGCCGTTCTGTGTCCGTTCGGTCGATGCGGAGTTTGTGCGGTCTCGCGCACGTCGTGTGGCGCTTTGCGAGCGGCTGTTGGATCTGCTCGACCGGCCAACCCTGAAACCTGCCTCTTCGAGTTCTCGTGTTTCAATCTCCTTGAGCTTGTCTCTGTGTATCCAGTGATTCTCGTCATACTCGGGTTCTGTTGCACCAGACTTTGTCGTCTTCTTCTTGGGCTTTCCCTTGACGGCGACGGGACCTTTCTTGTTGTTGGTGTGGCTCTTGTAGTACTCCAACACGCTATCCTGGTCGATGTTGTTCGCAATCATGTCTCCACTCTTCTTCTTGTGCAGCTCATTCATGCGGTCGGGAGCCTGGTTGAGATCCTGCGAGTCCCACGTGGGCGAGCGTACAGGCTTGACGAAACCGTTGGCTTGCGATGTGAGGGGTTGGCGAGAACCGTGGGCGGAAGCACCGTATTCAGACATGTAGGGCTCCTGTTCATATGATTGCCTCTGGGATGGTTGTCAGCACACTATCGCTCGTAGCTTGACATGATTGCAGGCGAGTTTGTTAATCAGGATGTGAGTGGGTGAAGTTGGCGGTCAGATGCGCCATGGGGACAGGCGCAGTAGTGCACTTAGTGCGAAGGCAAAGTCGAGCCGGACCCATATGACGCAGCTTCACAGGGACTGAACTTGGTACGTACCGAATCGTTGACAGGCACAGCAAAGTCCCACGACCCTCCTGCGCCGTGGGAACTGCTAGGGGGCGTCAGTTGCTGGATCGAAGCTGGGGTTTGGCGGGATGCCGCGAAAGTCGCCATGGAAGGAGCTGCGAGGTGGCTGGGGGTCCGTCCGATGACGTGCCGCCCGAGACTACGAGGCGGTAGGGAAAGTTGGTTTGGGAGCGCGAGACCCGTCGACGTCGGCTGGACGGCGCAATGTAGGGTTTCGAGGGCGGAGAAGGAAGGGGCGATGCCGGGCAGACCACGGCCGCTGGCAGGCTGTCGTGTACAAATAGCCTCACGGTAGAAACCTCCCTATTATGGAGCACTGCAGCTATAAAAACAATGCCATGGGCGAGAAGGAGGCAAGACGTAGGTGTGGGGACGCAGGCCAGAAGTTGTGAGGGGTGGTTTGCATGCGCGTGCAAGCAACTTCCCTGCTTGGTGAAGGGTGTGGTCAACTGGTACCGGCGCGTGCTATCAGAAAGAAAGAGAAGGAGAATTACTACAACGAAAGACAAGCAGAAGTCGGCGATCCGAGACACGGCCGCACACAATGGGTCCAGCAGCCGCAATGATTCGTGAGAGAGTCGCGACGGGATGAAGGAGCCCTTTGAGAAGAGGATTTGGGAGCGTTGCTCTGATTGCCGGGGAAGATGGTGATTCGCGCTTGGCTGCAGTCTGCTCGGGCCTCGTCTAATCTGCGCCGCGACCAAAGGGGAATGGGGACTTCATGGGTCCAACTCCTTAAACCTGAACGGCTTTGCGACAGCTATGTGCAAAAAGCAAATACTACTTAGGCACATGGTTCGCAGTTCCAGACACGCGCTTCCTTTTACTGTTTGACCATCCCCCTTCCCATCGCTGACGAGCATCAAGAACACCACACGTCGGGTAAACATCGCAGGCACCCATGAACCAAGTTTGATTGTTTCCGTGTTATGCACACAGACTGCTCAGTGCACAACTGTCTGGACAAGCTTCCGTCTCCCTACGCCTTTCCCGTTCCTGACAAGATGGCCTCCGGCAACGGCCCACAGCCCGGCGTTGCGATGATCGAGCGAGTCTAGAGGCCGTCAGTAGTTTAGAGTTTGGTCCATCTTGTAGCCTCAAAGTTTCAAAGCCTCCATGCAATGTCCATGTCTTCACCTTCGCAGTTCCAAGTGGGAGGCCCAGAGTTTCGGGAGCATGCATGATCGATGTGACCCACTGCGTGTACCCAATTGCCGGGTTGGCGGCAGGTATAACGCTGTTCACCATTTCAATATCACACCGACTATGAACTTCAATTCATTATCACCAGCCAAACGTTTCGTCGTACCAAAATACGTCGTGCCCTTTCTTCACCCACACTTCAACGTTTCTCTTCAGATCATCTGTCAGCCTCTTCGGCCCGCAGCAGATTACCGCCGTTCTCATACCCTTGCTAAACACCTCATCTACCACGTTGCTAAGATCCGGCCTCCCGCTCTTGACAAGCATCCCCTTTTGCGACTTCTCCATTTGCTCTTCCATGTCCAACAGCTGCTCATTCTCCTGCATTTCGATCACCTCCCCCACGTCGTCGTCCGGGTCGATAGCGAAAACACCGGCCGCGCTCGCATCGGCTCGTGATCTCGGCCCTGAAGGTCGTGTAACATAAACTTCTACGCTGCGCGAGCCATGTAACAGTCCAGTCTCATTCGTGTCGGCTGCTGCGTCGTCTTCGTGTTCGTCATCAGATGCGGAACTCGCAGGGAATGCCCACTGTGTTTCGGCCAACTTCTGAACCGCCCAAATGCATCGGATCTGCGTACCTGCAGGCGCAGGGTCGTGTAATTCGATAATGCTCCGATAGATGGGTACGATGAACGTTGCACCAACGCCCCCTGCAACCAAAAGTACCTTGCCAAAGTCTGAAAAATCCGGTAGGCGACTTGACGCCCCATATGGTCCTTCGAGGGAAAATGGCAAGATGGGAATATCGCCGCCAGCTGTAGGCAGCATTGGCACATTACCTCCTCCTTGCGACAAAGAGCGCGCTAGCTCTCCCAGATACTTTGTGTTGCCGTTAAGCGTTCTCGCAATAAGGAGCAGTTCCTTGTCCTTCGATGGGAGAGAAGCAACGGTGAAAGGATTCGTCTTGTTTGTCATAAGCCATTGGTCGTACCATGTGGGAGTCTTCCCCCTGATATGCGGCCTGCTAAGATACACATGCTGTCCAGGCTTCCAAACAAGCGCAGTACTCTCTGCTGGTAACGGGATGCGGATCTGGACAAGATTGGTGCCAGGAAGAAGTCGGAGGGTGCCTTGGTACATGTT
This sequence comes from Alternaria arborescens, assembly GCF_004154835.1. Classification (NCBI taxonomy): domain Eukaryota; kingdom Fungi; phylum Ascomycota; class Dothideomycetes; order Pleosporales; family Pleosporaceae; genus Alternaria; species Alternaria arborescens. The sequence goes on along the minus strand of NW_021167889.1, from coordinate 130,485 downwards.
CAAACGCAAAGCCCGGGAAATGACATGAAATGCTTCTATCGCGAGGACCTCGTACACGTATATGCGGATATGCGATACGTGTAGGTACAGAGGCACAACGATGAAGTTCGCAATGGCGATGTGCGAGATGTAGAACACCCGGTAGTTCTTTCTTCGTACGAATCCCAGGGCGGTCGTCGAGATAGTGGAGAAGAGGATGATGCTGACAAGGCCCCAAATGACATCCCAGTCTTTGATGCGCTTTGCCAGGGAACCGGAAAGAACGAAGAAGTTCAGATAGAGGGCTGTATGTAGTAGGAAAAGTAAGAATGTGATGCGTCCCAGTATCTGATGCGAGGCCTTGATTTGCTCATGGGAGAGTCGCGTCAAATACTGTACGGGGCTGTAGGGCGCTCGCACCGCAAGTAGGTAATGGATCGGTAACTGTGATGCGCCAACTTGTCCGAAACGTTTTGTGAGATGGAGATAGTCTGTGTACGGTCAGTCTAATTCACAATGGGTAAATATTCAGAATCCATACCATTGCGAGTATGAGCAATGCAAAGGTACCCCAGCCATACGGTCCAGATACTTGCACCAATCCATTCTCCTCTTGTACCCCAACCCCACCCTCCAACCACATCCTTTTTCATCCACCATGTCACCCTGTTACAGCCACTCTGGATACTTCGCAGCCATCCTAATCTATCCTTTGGCTGTTTGGTGAACGATGGCGATTTGGGCTGATCATACCTCAAACTAGTCCTCATCACCCAAGACAAGGCGAAGCCAATCTGGAAAAGCGCAAATATTACCAAGACCGACCACTGTGCGATAAACCCATACCACTCCAGATACTCCCGGCGTTGATGTTTCTGCTCGTCATTCAGGCTTTCAAAGTAATACCCAAGTGCCCAGTATCGATCTGTCTTCACCTCGTGGTGTCCCTTGTGACGCCGAAGGAGATCCATCTCGAAGTTCGCTCAACGCAACCAACGTTGCGTATCGCACATGCGAACAGCTCTGGATCAGCCCGGCTTTACGGCGGATAGGTCCTCGACTGGAGAACCTACAGAGATGGCTTGCGGCCTCGAAGTGTACGCCTAACAACCGGCGCGTCGCGACTAAAATGAATGAAGCCAGGTGTAGGACAGCGATGTGGAGCAGTAGCGTTGTGTACGTGTGCTTGTCACGAATCCGTGTCTAGCATTACCTAGGCTCGGACTTGGATGCAGGGCTGACGGTGCCGGAGAAACCAGCCAATCGAAATTTGCTCGAAGCACCCGGATGAGCGAGCTCCTTCTTCCTCTCACCGCTATGTTTCGGAGCAGGCCAGTGGTGTCCTCTAAGGCCTTTGGGTGAGAGCCGAGCATCAATAGAAGGGACGTCGATAAAGACCCGCGTTCCTGGTTCTCCAGCCAGTAGGGGTGCGGCACCCCGTGGACCCCACCAAGCATCCCGCTTACGACCCTGCATGTGCATACGGTGCATGTGGTACGTATCTGCCGTCGAAGCTGCACGTAGAATAAACACGGTTCCCGGAGCCATATAATATACTATGAGCGCTCCTTCTTCCAAGACTCCAATTTGGCTCGACTGCGTGTGTATTTGCTTGTGCCTTCTTCATGTGCAATGCTGACCAAGTAAGGATACCGGGCATGATGTGAGTCTCAGATAAGCTCTCCCCGACACGCTGCTCATCGTGACTCCAGGATGCATATGCCCTCCTGCTCTGCGCGCACGATCCAAAAGTCGAGCTGCTCGGCGTAAGCACTGTCCACGGCAATGCTGCGCTCGAGCAGACCACGTACAACACAAGGGCAATCTTGGAGGCAGTTGGAAAGCGCCATGTGAAGGTCTATACTGGCGCTTCGAAGCCTCTCGTACGCGATGCTGTACATGCTGCCGACATCCATGGTACAGGCGCCTCCCCGAACAACTGATGGTTATCCGCTAATTGTCGCAGGCGAGTCCGGCTTGGATGGTGTCACCTTGCTACCGAGTCCCGTCGAACCAGCAGCGACCGACGTCGACCACCTCGAAGCCATGTACCGAGCGCTCATGGCTACACCACCAAACACCGCTTGGTTGGTCTCCACGGGCACATTGACCAACATCGGCATGCTATTTCAAAAGTACACCCATCTAGCGGCTCATCTCAAAGGTCTCAGTATAATGGGTGGTGCGGTGGGTGGAGGTTTTACGGATGCGCCAATGGGTACGGTTGAGGGAGAGGGCGAAAGATTTGGCAACTGGACGCCATATGCTGAGTTCAACGTATGCTACAATCTTCATATCTAGCGCCAATAGACAAGGCTGACCTACTCCAACAGATCTACGTAAGAAAACCGATTGCTCCAAAACACGGGGGGAACGCTGACATGTCTAGTGTGATCCTGAAGCATCTCACTTCATCTTCTCGCACCCTGTTCTTAAGCCCAAGACGACACTTGTACCTCTTGATCTGACGCATCAAGTTCTCGGTACGAAGAAAGTTCGCCAGACACAGCTATACGGAGATGCGATATGGAACTCGCCAGGCTCGAAGAGTGACCACACACCTTCGGCTGTGCGGGCCTTGTTCACTCAAATCATGTCTTTCTTCGCAGGGACATACGCTGAGGTTTTCTCTATAACAGAAGGGCCACCGTTACATGATCCGCTCGCTGTCGCCGCTGCTTATAATCCCGAAATATTCGATGACAGGGGCGGCGAACGCTTCCAAGTTGATGTAGTCACCGAAGGCCTTCATTCGTCGGACAAGTCGAAAGTTGGTGAGCTTGGTAGAACAAAGGTTACCAAGCTTCCAATCGGTGAAGGTGGCTGTCGCATACCCAGAAGCGTTAACCTTGATGCATTCTGGGGCAGCATCGAAAGTGCGCTCAAGTGTGCAGATGCAGTCAGTCCAATGCCCAAGGTTTCTATCCAAGAGCTGGAAGAAGCTGGTGTCTTCAACGGTATCGAAAAATTACAATGAAGGTGTCACTGGAGCGGAGCATGATAGATACAACGATAGAAGGGATAGAGTAATACAAACTCTTCAACAAAAGGAGTGCTGAGCACAGCCCAGCTTCAAAGGAGGGTGGTAGCCGTAACTGATGAACCTCGATTTAGCCTATTTCCGTCCAGCCGCATACCTTGCGACGCCGAAGCTGTTAGCGAATGACCACAATATGTGCCTTGGCCTGGAAGAAAGCAACTGCCTTAAACAACAGACTCGAGAGTACTACTCTGTGGTCCCACCAATTAGCGTTTGTTGGCTAAGGTATTCGAGCCCAGGCTGCTGTGTTAGGATACCCACTTTGATAGCATGTAAACACCTCTCTCTGCAATCGTCTTGTTTCCAGATGAACATTATAAAGCTTTACATATTGTTGCACGGGATTCATATCATGAATGTCCTTCAGAGCTCATGGTATACCTAGCTCTAAATTATATCATATTGCAGTACGGGTTTGATCTCGAGGTCTTACGCCATGCTCTTCAAATCGGGGTTGGCTATCACAACAACAGTAGATGCTAAGCATTTTACCGACACTTTCACCGTCATCAACGATAGGGAGACTATATTTTATCATACCTTTGTAAGACCAGACTGTATATTGGGTTACGCTGTACTTCCGGTGGCGGGTAATCGACAAACAGGGTTGATAGGAATTCGGATATCGTACAACAAGTGCCACGTCTGAGACTTCTTCCTTTCTTCGGTCACCTCGAGGACTTCAGAATGAAGCTTTTTGTCATTTGCTCTGTCTTCCCGCTTGTACTTGCTTCTCCAACACCTGCCCCCATACATCCACGCTCCAGCTTTGTCTCTCACCTGAACTCAGCTCCAGGTCTCAGCGATCTCGCAAAGAAAGCTGGGCTCAAGTACTTTGGTACGGCTGTTGACAACGTAGTCCTCGACAACGATGGATACACTTCCATAGCCTTCAAGCGCTCCGAGTTCAACCAAGTAACCGCCTCCAACGGCCAGAAATGGGTACACACAGAGCCGCAACGCGACTTTTTCAACTACACTTTGGGAGACCAAATCGTCGACGCCAGCAAAGAGGCCGATCAGATCCGCCGCTGTCACACATTTCTCTGGCACAATCAACTCCCCACCTGGCTCACAACAGGTACCTGGACCAAAGCCAGTCTGCTTACGGTCCTAGAAAACCACATCAAAAACCTCGCAGAGTATTACTGGGACGATTGTTACGCATGGGACGTAGTAAACGAAGCTTTCAACGACGACGGCACACTGCGAAAGACAATCTGGTTGGATGCCATCGGTCCAGAATACATTGAACATGCATTCCGTCTAGCAAGACAATATGCAAGTCCAGGCACCAAACTGTACTATAATGACTACGGAATTGAGAGGGTGAACAACAAGAGTTTGGCTATTGCGCGTATGATCAGAGAGTACCAAGGCGTCGGTGTGCCCATTGATGGTGTGGGGCTACAAGCACATTTTACAGTGGGCAGAGCACCGTTGTATACCGATATTCGTGCTTCGCAGCAGCTCTTTTCTAGCCTGGATCTGGAAACAGCGTTGACTGAACTTGATGTTCGAATGACACTGCCAGACAATGCAAACAAGACAGCTGCCCAGGCTACCATCTATGCTGACTCGGTTCGCGCATGTGCGGATGAGGAAAGTTGCGTTGGAGTCACAGTCTGGGACTTTTGGGACACGGTTAGCTGGGTGCCTGAGACCTTTATAGGGGAGGGCAATGCCTGTCTCTGGAATCAGAACCTGCAGAGAAAGCCAGCATATTATGCTGTTGCTGATGTGTTGAGAAAGGCGGGTGAGAAGAGAGGATAGGCTGAGATTGGGGGACAGGAAACAGGCCAAGCTCTAGGCCTGGAAGGTTGTTTGTTGGTGGGTATGTCACTTCCGATGACGTTTTGTTATAGCAATGAAAAGCTGTAGACGTGTTTAAGCCTCCGTTGCGAATCTTATTCTGCGTGTTATCTAGTATGCTTGTGTTTGGGCAACGCCAGCGGGGTGGCGCATGCCACATAGAGTCTCGGTCAGTGTGCTTTCAGGGAGGTCTTGCATGTCATACTCTCTAACGTGTCAATGGTATGTTTTCTGTTCTAGACTGGACGATGGGGAGCATCACGTATTTGCACGATGATACCGCCAGCCATACACATGCGACAAAGCTTAAATCTACAGAGTTTGAGCTGATCCTAACCAGCCGTTTGGGCATCGATCTCTGGCAGGACCTAGTAGATGATCCTGTGTTTCGACCAAGGGCCGCCCCCATGCGGATGTCGTTTAGATTTATGCTGACAGCAAGACGGCGCTCAAAACCCTACGACGGGTTCCGCAACGGGTTGGTCAATAAAGAGTTGATGTGACGATGTTCTGCGGAGAAAGTACATGTTGTTGCTTGGCGGCTCAAAATCAAGAATTCCGCTCTGCCGTACTCTTGGTGTTCGTGCGGGACGAGGAAGCGGATGCATCGGCAGACAGGAACAGAGCGTGATGGGCACTAAGACCTGCCCCAATCTTCCAAGCCGCTCCGCTGATCTTGGACGACGGAGTAGTGGCAAGGCGTCCGTCATGGTGCAGATAGGAGGTATATGTGGCGGTGCTGTGGCTCGTTTGTTCGTCCACTACGCTTGCGCGTTGGCTGCCCGAGTGGGTGCTACAGGTGGCTGGTTGCATGCATTGTATGTACACGCGTCTTTTGCTCGGTAGATATAGCAGAGAGATCGAAACTAAGTCATTTGAGGTCGCGATGTGTTCATGATCAGGTACCCTAATTCATTAAAAACGAAGAAGGCCCGTCGCAAATGTGTCCCTGAAGATAACAAGGTACGCGGGGAGACAGCTTCTTTGCTAGAAATTCATCATGGAATTGTGACACTTATGCTTTGGTTCAGAGTGCGCCTTGCTTGTCGAGTGCAGCGATGTTGGACACAAGAAGTGCCGATTTTGGGGTGCTGAGACATAATCTAAGCCATATCCACGTTCGGGCGGTAGCTCTCGCTGCCCCTGAAGTATGGAGATCGTACTTCGGCCACGTTTAAAAAAGAAATCTGTCGGGCCTCTAGTAGAGAGTAAATAGCGCAACGCTGATATAGTTGGCCGTCAGGAACCCGTACAACTTACCATTTGCAAGACTATACTTGCGGCAAATGACATTGTTCCGTACGGCCATACCTCCTGCCTCGTAAGCGTGCATAGCCTCAATGTAATAATCGCTCAATTCTTGGCCTACATTGCTGGGCACTTGGCGAAAAGCCAAGAGTGGAAACGTGGATGCGTGGACATCCCGCTCAAAGTTGGCGATCGTTTGAGATTTCGAAACCCCGAGCTGTTCATAGGATCTTGTCGAGGGGCTGAGTGTCCTAGGTGTGTACCAAATACTTGAGGAGTTGTAAGACTAAGGTCGATCGTGACAGAATCCATCCTTGTACGGACGCAGCGTGATCGCGATAGTAAAAAACATTGTTATTGAACCATCTCTCAAGCGTCGAGAGCATGTTGACTGGTGTTGAGAGCGCATACATTTCCTGGAGTACCATTAAAGTACTCGCCAGGATAAGGGATGCTGGACAAGCATCGATGTCCCACTGGCGCAAAATGCGAATGCGACGAGCCATTAGTCCGAGACGGGAAATTAAGAGGCCATGCGATGCGCAACTCGGTGTCTCTTTGTTCCAAGGTATATACTCTGTAGCATAACCAGCCCGCGAGCCACAGCCGTCCAGTGGCGACGATGCGATGGCGTGACAAGAGTGTGGGAACGCAGCAAAAACTGGAGCAGATTGGATGCCAATACTTCCCGCTGTTGCTGATGAGCCAAGGGCACCAAGAGTTCCGCATTTTGATTGCTGTTTCGGTTGTGTCGCTTCAGTGTGAGGGGTCGAGGGTGTGGCAACGTATCCCATCTACCCACCGCACACAACAACGCCCATGACCCTCCTCGTCCGTAGCGCCTCTCGATACGCGCACCAAGTGCCCCGCGAAAACAGGGAGCGGTTACTTGATTGTGGTTCGCATGTGGTCATCTGCGACTGACGGATGTCGGCGAAGCAATCGCGTCTGGCCAAGATGAGGGCCAAGGCGCCAGTGAGTAAGAGAGTGGGGCAGCTGGGATGACAAGGCCGAATCACATTGAGGCTTTGCCCACCATCCTCGGACCTTTCCAAGCTCGGCTTAGCAGGGCTGTGCCTCGTTCTTCGACCGCGCCAGTTTCTCTTTCTCTGGGCGAATCTTCGCCCGCTCCGTTCCGCTGGTAAAAGCTGCCAACTGCCCGCGAAAACCTCTGGGCGTTCTCTCCTCTGACTTTGCTCCACGACCCCAGGCTGCTCTTTCCACCCGCGGCTTAACTTTGCGATATCTGTCATCACGTTGAGCTGTTCTGACTCTTTTGCACACCACCAACCTTCATCATCATTGGCAACTAACATTCGACTTCGCCAAGACGATGAGCGAAGTCCAGAGTACAGTGCCCGCAGCGGCTACAACTCCTCAACAACAACCCCAAGGCACTCCCATCCAGCAGAATGCCCCAACGCCCGCCTCAGTTGCTGGTGGCTCAGGCGACCAGCTTGTTTGTCAATGGCAAAACTGTGGTGACCGTCTGCCCTCTGCCGAGCAGCTATATGTAAGTTGACCGCCAAGTATTTCTAGCGACTGCATATCGCGCCGCGACGCGTTCGATCTTGTCGCTTTGTCGTCCTAGTCCGCTGACTCGATTGCAGGATCACGTTTGTGAGCGCCATGTTGGTCGCAAGAGCACCAACAACCTGAATTTGACCTGCCAGTGGGGCAACTGCCGCACCACCACGGTCAAACGCGATCACATCACTTCTCACATTCGCGTACACGTCCCGTTGAAGCCGCATAAGTGCGATTTCTGCGGTAAGGCGTTCAAGCGCCCTCAGGATCTCAAGAAGCACGTAAAGACGCACGCCGACGATTCCGTATTGCTCCGTTCTCCAGAGCCCAACCGAGGCGGTCCCCATGGCGCCCAAGGCTACCCGGGCCAGAACGGCAAACGTAAGTACTCCTCACATGACTTCGTCGATCTCAACATCGGCTCTCACGTCTGCCCTTCACTCTCTTTCAATATCTAACAGACTACTGCAGTGGTCGCTGACTTGCAGGCACTTGCCGCTACAGCAAGTGGATACCAGTATCCCGATAGTGCCCTTGGCCCCAACGGAGGTTACGGCCAGCAACACCCAGGTGGTGCTCCAGCTGGTTTCTATGGAGGCCCACCCCAAAACTCTGCTTACGGTCCAGTCTACTATGCTGTCAACCAATCTCAACAGCTCAACAACGACTACGAGATCAGGAAGCGTGCTGCATACGATGCGCTAAATGAGTTCTTCGGAGACGCCAAGCGTCGCGCAATCGACCCTACCACCTACTATGATGTCGGTCAACGACTCATGGGTCTCCAGGGTGTGCAGCTTCCAGTACTTGGAGGTGGCGGAGGCGGCTACCAAGGCGCCGGTATGTCTGAGTATGGCCACGGAGGCTCAATGGTTGCTCAAGCGCAGCACCCGCCCATGCACCACCCCTACTCCTTGCCGCTTCCTAATCTGAGGACCAAGAGCGATCTCCTAAACATCGACCAATTCTTGGAGCAATTGCAAAGCACCGTCTATGAGAACCCCAACCACGCTGCAGCCGCTGGGGTGGCTCATCCTAGCCATTACGTTCACACTGGCGCTGGCTACCGCTCCAGTAACTCACCGCCTGGCCTATCTTCTAGCCACTCCCAGTCATCTCACGCTACTGCTATTGGGTCAACCAGTGCCGAAACCCCGGCTCTGACTCCTGCATCGAGCGTGCTATCGTACGGATCTCAGCACTCCCCCGGCGCGCAACACTCCTCAAACAACGGTGTATCCCCCACGTCAAGGACTTCAATTGGTAGCATGTACCCTACTCTTCCATCTGTCAGCGCCATGTCGGATATGTCAGCTGCAGCTCCATCATCTGGGCTTGCACCTGCGTTTGACACTGATGGCCGTCGACGATTCTCCGGGAACCTTCTGCAGAAGGCTGCCCCAGATCGATCAGAGAATGACATGGATACTTCGAGCGATGGTGCTTCACCCAAAGACCGCCGGGATTCCGAGCAAAATAGTCTCCACCACGACGTTAACCAGCTGGCTATTCACTCGCCTAAGGTTGACCCTGCTCTTCGCTCTCCAAGCGTTGCTTCATCAACCCCCACAGAGCAAGGTGACTCATCTCAGCAATCGTGGGTTGAGAACATCCGGGTCATTGAAAGACTCAGGGCATACCTCAAGGACAGGCTGGATTCCCACGACTTCTCTGACGATGAGGAAGACGTCAAGCACGTGCATGAGCGCCGCATGAGCGATGATGATGCGCACAACCTTTACCCAGTATTGCGTGCTGTACAAGAGGGTCGAGAGTAGTGCCCATGCCGTTTGTGGATTCGTGAGGTTTCGTGGAGTTTAGCTCGGTGGGATGGTGTTCAGGCGTTCGCCAAATCTGGTGGCATTATCCGGGCTGACGGTCAATGGTTGTTTTGTCGAGATAGCGATGTCTTCCTTCTGTTTGTTTCATGGCCACTACCAGGGATTAGGCCTTCCTGTAGCATGTTTAGCTTCACACTTGTTAGTCACAATGTGCGAATATTACGATTTTTTAGCTCTTCAGCTTTTCAACTTGATGCTCTACACGTTACACGTTGCAATAAATACCAATGCTTGAGACATGTAGAGAAGTCCCTCTCACCTGGTTCGCACCCGTACTTGTTAACTGCGGAACCTGCTTGGCAACCCGCGTTATCAGTTTGCCAAGCTTATGACCAATTCGGACCCCACATTGAGTCTCGTTGATCGTCGTTTAGACAAGCCTTTCCCCACGTTGCTATCAGTCCAGAACGTCGGGCACGGATTGATATGAGTTCAGACGACCCACTCGGAGCCGCGTACAATGTAATTACGCTCAGCCTCCTCGTCGTTCTTTTGTGAACATCATTCATCCCTCTTGTGACATACCGACAGCTCCTGTGCATCTTTGCGACACACAGCAATATATCCAACAGCAAACCTGAGTCATCTTGGTGAGCACTGTTTTGCGATGGCGTACGGGCGCGGTGGTGCAGGTAATTACTACGCGGCGCAGGAGCAAAGCAAGAAGGCAGTTGAGGCGAGTTAATGCATCTCTTGCATTGTCAACCGTATAGACTTTCAAGAAAGCTGACAGTCTATACAGGACGTCGATGCCAACCGTTCCACTACCGATACACAACCTATCCACTCTTCGACCCCAGTGCAACCTTCAAATTCCTCTCAAGACTACGCACACATGGGTCGCGGCGGTGCTGGTAACTGGTATCAGCCCACTGAGCTTCAGAAAGAAGGTACCTTCACACAGGCTGTTGACGCAACCGCAATCCCTACGTCATCGAAGCCACAGATCAGCACACCTTGGCATCCTGAGGGTCAGGAAATGCCTGTCGCCAGAAGCGGGAGAGGTGGCGCGGGTAACTTCGTCTGGAAGAGTGAAGAGCAGAAGAAGGGGCAGAGGGATGATGAGGAGAGAAGAATAGAGGGGCTGAGGGATGAGGTAGAGAGGAGTGTCGAAGCTGGATTGGCGAAACCGCCTTTCGCGCTGCTTGGGAGGGAGACGCAGAAGGGCCGGTGAACGAATCGACAGAATTCAACATTCGGCGGCTATGCGAAGACCCAATAGGTGGGCAGATTTTCAGGCTCAATGAACCAATTTAGCAGAGATCGATAGAATCACGCTCAGACTCCTTTGTATCCGTGTTACAATGTACGTCGTTGCACGTTATCGCACGCTGTCTGCGAAGGAGCTCGCTTCTGATTAGATGTACTTGGGATCATTGGAGTGTATCTTGAAGTTGTACGTAGTAATGTGTCTGGCGACTCTACATATAAGATAGCAGTGTATAATTTCATGATTCGTTTTAGGGTTTGTCTAAGCGGAGTTTGACCTTGGAACTTTTGGTCTTCTTCTCTCAGAAACGAGCACATTTGCCCAAGTCACTGCATATGCAGGCAAACATACGCAGATTAGCTGTCCAGAACCCAAAACCTAAGCCTTGAGCCTGTGCTTTCGAAGAGCTTCTTCGTACGCGTCTCTTGAGATGGCTCATGACGTCGCTTCCTCTTTGGGACAACAACGTCCGTGCACTTTGTTTATCGACGCCCTAGCCGATAACTCCCCCGTCTTGGTCTCTCCCCACCCACAGACCAGCCCCAATCTCCGCTCATCTTCGTGTCGCAACCTAGTTGTGGATCATTCTTCGACACTTCGTGACAACATGGCGCGTCGATCAGCTCGTTTGCTCAAGGTATGCGCGCGTATTGCTTTTCTATCATTTGTTTACATCTACTAATGCGTCTTCCATAGCGTGAGACCACGCCCGACACCTCCATGCGATCCGAAGATAGTTGGCATACCGCCTCGTCGCCAAACCTAGGACTCCCGGATCTTCCAGAGTTGCCAGAGCCCGGTATGGAGCAGAAGAAGCCCTCGAAAGCCTCTGAAGGTACCAAGGCCGAGTCAAAGCTACCGCATGCGACCGCTACACCCACATCACACAAGAACAAATCGACCAAGTTGCCCATTGATGCCGCCAAAAGCCAGACTCCCAAGGATCGCACCCCGATCAAGCCAGCAGGGCAGGAGATGCATCCTGCGCACCATCATGCGAGTACAGCTAAGATTCTAGATGAGGCGCGCTGGCTCGGGTTTCAATCACTCGGTGCGCATACCGCGCCGTCCAAAGCGGCTGGCTTAGCAGGCCAGGCGACGCCATCGAAGACCCCAGTACCTGCTGCTTCGACGGCCCAGCTTGACTCGTCGCCCAACTTCCGCTTCCGCTTCAAATCGCCCTTGTCCAAAGATGAGGCTACACTGAGCCCAAGCTCGCGCAACATCTTGAAAGACGCTGGGATTACAGGCACTCCTGGCGGCGGGAGCCGTGCTCTGTTTGGTCGGTTATAGCCCGCTCAACCTGTTTTGCTTTTTCCCGAGTACTGATTTTGATATAGGCACGAGTGAATGGTCTTCCAAGGCCGACGTATCTCCCCAGCGCAAGAAGGCCGAAGCTAAAGGCAAGATGGCTCGCTTCAGTGACGTGCACATGAAGCAGTTCAAGAGCATGGATTCGATCGCGAATCACCCTTCAGCTTTCCGCGCCGACCCTACCCGATTCAAGCCTGTCGTGGGCCATCCTCTAAAGAAGTCGCCCTCGAAGCCAGACTTGGCAAACCCGGAGACGAACAAGCTCAAGCGTACACAATCCAAGGTGGATCTCGCAGATTCAAGCGCGAGTTCTGCCAGTGGTCTCAAGCACACACAGTCGAAGATGGAACTGGCAGCGTCTGGAAGCAAAATTACTTCAACTCCGTTGAAACGTACCCAGTCCAAGATGGACAATGTCGGATCTAGTCTGCCACGCTCTCATTCAACAGCCCGCATGGCTCCTCCTACACGAGACGGACGACCAGCCCCCCGCGATAACGATGGTGACCACAACGCGGCGGCAAAGCGTATCAAGCGTACCGAGTCAGACGATGCTGCCACCACTCGTCCTGCGTCTCGGGAGAAGACGACTGACGTCCCAGCACGTGTAACTGCTACCTCAGCACGTAAGAAGACCTCTCAGACCGCGCTTCCTCGCCTAGCTGCGCGATTGATGACACCTACAAAGTCGTCTATCGCGCGTTCGCAGAGTGTGAAGACTCTGAAGACTACGTCGATGATTCCAACCTTGGGAGGCTCACCTTCCACAAATAACCTGGGAGTCTCGCCATCCATTAACCGCAGCGTCAAGTTGCCTTCAACGGGTACTTCATTCCCTCCCACTAGCAACATTGGTCATTTGCAGGCTATGAGGGATGGAGCACGTGACAGTATGCGCAAGGTATGCATGTTCTTCGATATCCATTCAAGCGTTTACTAACAGCAGTAGGCAAGCCAGAACCTTCAGCGTGTCCGGTCGATCCTCCGCACGCCAAACCGCAAATTCTCAGACGACCCTAGTAAAATCGCGGCAGGCACTCACGTGTCACCTCCAGCTTCAGACTCTGATAGCACTCTGCCTGTGATTCCTGCTACAGCTCCTGTCAAGAAACAAGTCAACTTCAGCAGTAGTACTTTGGAGCGTGCATCACACGACGAGCTGGGCAAATCACCGTCACCGATGAAGTTCAGAGCAGGCAGCGAAGTTCCTGCTGGTGCTGTAATCTACCCTAACCTGGGCTCAGGTGCACAACACCTAGACCTTTCACAAGAGACTGAGACTCCTCTCAGCCCGTCACGACGTCTCACCTTCGGTGGCGAAACTCCCAACCACCCTCGTTCCTTCTCCTTCGAGTCTAGCAAGACTGTCAACTTTGGTACGTACATACTATGGGTTCTGTTATCTTTGCATGCACTAACTTTCTCAGGACCGACCCCTTCTGGTACGATCCGCATGGTCCGTGAGAGCAATGTGTCCTCTGCTATTGACGGTACAAAGCGCAAGCTGGAGACGCTCCAAGAGACGTCTGACAAAGAGAACGACGGCCCCCATCAAGATGATACACGATCCAGCAAGAAAATGAAGCACACGCCTGCGCCTGTTGCGAAAACTCCTGCCAGCACGAGCAAGCTGCCTCGCCACACTCCAGCAGGACGTTCAGGTGCCATCAGCAAGTCGAGGCTTGCTTTCCTTGCTACACCCAAGCGAAACAAAGCTTGAGCTTGTGGGCCTTGGGCCTTGAGCGTAGCTCTATTGGGATGTATCGTCGTTGCAAGCTATAGCTGGCGTACATTGTCTTGTGATACAGCGAACATTGTTCTCAGTTCACGTATTCTGTTTGCCATTCGCTGGCGTATCGGTCACGATGCCTGTGCATCATCTTACGACTCACGCCATTTTGTTGCTGCCACATCTTCTTTCCTTTCATTCAAGTTTATAATTGCTTCGGGGCGTAATGGTTGGTAAGCGTGAACCTCAAAATCTTCTCCTTTGTTTCTGGATCTCAGGTGTCCTATGGACAATGAACATTACGAAAACGGTCCTCATGATTAAGCTTAGCTTGTGTATAATACACTAAATGAATGGCATACGACAGTCGAACACAATGACAGATAATCCGATATATCTCTGAATATGTTGTATGATGCGGTACAGTGATATTCTTTTAGTTGTACAACTAAGATCGATCAAGCATTATGAATGTTGCAGTGTGTATGACTAAGCCGAGGGACATGAGCAATGAAGTGGGCCGAGTTCCGCGTGCAGCGGTCGGAGATTCCGAACCGACGTCGGGTCTCATAAATTCACACCGCTTACAGAAGCCCCCACTACACACAAAAGGGCTTTTCTAGCAGGTTACTACGTCATTCGAGTACGCGCGGACAGCTTACGGCCTTGCTACACTGGCAGGGCGACTTTCACTCCACCACCGTGGCGTCGCTAAGCAACCTTGTCGACGAATTGAAGAATTCCTTCAACTTCTTCAACTCCCACTCACTACTCAGCTCAACGACGCCCTCGTCGATACACGATAAAGAGAATCAGCCCACAGACGCGCTCTCGAGATTTGTGCGATTCTTGCAACATCCACGTCTCCACGACATCACCGAGTTTCTCACGAACCCCCGCCTCGACGATCCAACCTACCTTACTACCCTTGCTATCGCACTAGCATCCGTCGTCGTAACCATGTCCTGGTTCTCTCGCAGCACCGGCGGAAACTGGGGAGGGCGCTTCTCACCCTTCGGGCGACCAGGCAACTCACCAAATGCCGGGGTCGTCAATGACTCGGATTTCTCATACATTACGAACGAAGATCTGCGAAGGAACGGTCAGGCGCAAGCGCCTGAAATCGTAGATTGGGACGACAAGAACCCGGAGCGAGAGACAGACGTTCTCATCTTCAAGAATGGGCGCACAAACTATCCCACACACTTCCCGGCGCACAGCATACGGGATGGAGATCTGAAGATTGGCACGGTGCGCCAAGCGGCTGCGAAGAAGCTAGGCGTCGATGACCATCGGCGCATACGCATGTTCTACAAGGGCAGAAACTTGAAGCACGATGAACGCACCGGACGAGAGGAAGGCCTTCGCGGCGATGGGAGTGGTAGTGAGATTCTAGTCACAGTCGGCGAGACCCCAGCAGGCGGTCTGGCACCCGGCGCAGGAGAGACACAACGCGCATACGGCAGCGAAGGTGAGGATGAAGATGACGACGATGAAGATGATGTCGACTCGGGTGCGAATACCACAAGCAAGAAGAAGTCCCGCAAGCGCGGCGGTAGGAAGGGTAAGAAGAAGAACGCTTCTTCCGCAAACGCATCTGGCACTTCAACACCTGGCTACACCACTGCCGGCGCGGGCGCGGAATACCTCCCCATCCCCTCGCACATCAACGCAACCCCGCGCCCAACCTCCGCTCCTCCCTTGAATACCAAACCCGCCGAACCCCAGACCCCGATCGGCAAACTCGATGCCATCGCTAGCAAGTTTCACACCGAATTTGTCCCCATGTGCGTACAGTTCATGGCTGGACCACCAGAGGACAAGGCGAAGAGGACGTTCGAGTACAAGAAGCTAAGTGAGACTATCTTGACACAGATTATCTTCAAGCTGGACGGTGTCGAGACTGAGGGTGACCCAGACGCGAGGCTCAAGCGCAAGGCCCTCGTCAAAGAGGTCCAGGGCATGCTAACCAGGCTGGACGAGGTTGGAAAGGCTGGTTAAGCTGTCACAGGAGATGAGAGAGATGGGAGCATGGGATAGAACAGGTCTGCGCACCGTTCTATGATGTAGTGAAGCAAGAAACCGAGTTCGCTAATGGAGGCACGAACATGTATGGTCACCGTGCTGTCGCTGTACTTCCTGGTCGAAATTGCATTGAGAGATCATGATCCAATAGACAGCTCTGATGAAGGGCCAGCAATCGAGTCGCGTACCAATGTCAACGAACATCTTTGATCTGTGCCTCTCTACTGTGCCTTTGGTGTACTCTTGTAGTCTTGCCTCGTTCTCCCCCTGACCTGCTATATCCTTACTTCGTGCTTGGTCAGGTGAGCCGAGAGCGTAAAGATATCATCTCTTTCATTGTCCTTTTATCAATGTTGTTCCATCAAGCTCTCTTACTCACAAAAGCCCAAAAAAAACACGCCGACATGTCAAGAGAACATAGCAACTCCCGTATGCGAACAGTCTGCCTTCTCCGTTGTAACGTATGGGATATATCTTATGTTTGAGGGCAACCTATTACATACGGCAGGGATCAACTGTGTCAGTGGCACGACTACCGACAATCTATCTTCTTGCACCGTTCGAAATAGCCAAAGCAGTCTCAGCTGTTACGTGACTGACACCTGATATGTCATCAATCGATATGGAGATCGCAACTTTGCGAAAAACGACTGCATCAGTCTTGACGTACCTTTGGACTACTACCGGCATAGGAATCATGATTCAGTAGAGGCGCGTAAGCCAATCCAGAACTAGATATTGAAAGAGCTGAGGACGAGTTAATTGTTGAATTGCGACTCGGCATAGAAGAATTGCATGGATGGTAGAGTGCTGGACGGGGGGATAGCATGACTGTGTGGCAACCGTGGTCAAAGGAGAAGAGGTTGGATGAATAGGTTGTTTGGGATGCGTATCAGCGCCTCGGTTTGGGTAACCAGTAAGGTTGATTGATTAACACCCTATTACTTTTATTCTTCTCAGGTAGAATATTACTCATCTATTTTTTCGTTGCTTTCTACATTGGAACCTCAAACATCAATATTCGTGTGTTTGTCCTTACTTCAGGTCGCTTCTATGCAAAGACTACAATTTCGTGACTCAGATGTCAGTAAGGAGGAGTGAGCAATGAAACTACACCGTAAAATTGCTCAACCAATATTCAAGCTCTCTAGTCAGAAGTGGAAAATCTCAAATGTAATGCAAGTTTAGCTAGTAACTCTAGAGCCGTGTCTATTATCCTGTAAGATTCCCAGGCTGTGGCAGTACGTCAAGTCATGTGGATGTCATATTCAGTCGGTGTCTTGTACGATATTCAATGTCGATTACTGTGCGAATGACATTTCTGTTGGTGACGAAAATGTCTCTGGCGAAAATCGTACTTGACAAGGCAGTGCCGTAATTTCCACACTCGGAGGTCCTTGTTAGCAGATCGAAAATATGCCAATACTTCGATATTGCAGCCATGTCGATGCTTCTGTTTCGGCAATGGTTTGGTAAGCTTTATTGCTGGTGGAGACATTAGACTTTAGATGTACCGAGAGCGAGACTTCCTGCTATGAACCCCTTCATATATATCAAAGCCTCCACTTGCTGGGGTCATTGTT
The DNA here is from genome assembly GCF_004154835.1 of Alternaria arborescens. Classification (NCBI taxonomy): domain Eukaryota; kingdom Fungi; phylum Ascomycota; class Dothideomycetes; order Pleosporales; family Pleosporaceae; genus Alternaria; species Alternaria arborescens. Next base: position 113,177 of record NW_021167889.1, on the reverse strand, counting down.
ACGCAAGAGTTCGATGAATTCAGAGCGTGGAACAACAAGATTAGTCTCAGACCCCAGGAAGAATTTGTCACGGTTCGTTCCTAGCTCGTTATTCGTGATTTTCTGATTCAGAACAAGCACTGGGATGTCCGTTAGCCCTGACATCTTCCATCACGTTGATGCTGGAGACTGTCACCAATCAATTGGCTGGCTGTCCAGTTTACGCAAATTTCCAAGATTGAGCGAAGAACATTTGGAAAGGTTCGTCCAACATTAGCTTTGCTCTGCCTAAGTAGCCTGATCCACCTGTGTTCATTGTGACGATGAATAGAGGCTGTGGAGTCGAACTTTAAGGAATGGGTTTCAAGAGACGTTCATCAAGGAAGATTATGAATTCTATGGGAATAATACGCCACGATCGAACGGCTTGAACGAGCTGTCAAGCTCGAAGATTTAGGTGAGATAGAGGTGTAACGTCCTTGCAAACAAGGCAAAGCGAAGAGCACCGTGCTGTCCTGCCCGATATCTTCCAATTTTTTGTCCTAGAAGCGACTCTATGGCACTGCAATATTGAATCCTTAGTGATGTATTCCGTGCTATAGAGTCGATATAACCCGACAAAAGGACGATATCAAGATTATGAAGAATTGAATACGCTTTAGTGTTACTATTACGGTGTGAACACCGTTCGAGTATCTGGGGGTGGCCTCATAGTTGTGCGAGAATGCTGACGGTCGAATGTCGGCCTTGACGGAGGTTGTTCGCTGGCCCACATAATACCTAGCTAACACCGATCGATCGCACCTCAATTTTGTGGAAACCTCTGCATCATTCTGGTACGAAGGCTTTCGAGGTTGGACGTGAGAAGGTTTGAGATGGTGGCCGTGATCTGGCGTCTCTGATGCCACCTGCTTATCTTAGCTGAGTACCTACGTCATGACAGTAGGCCTGCTAGGACTAATAAAAGCCCGCCTTTCCTGGGTTCTATGGCCAGCATTACGCAAAGCCAGCCAGTAGGGTGGTGTCAACATCAGCATGCCTCTTAAGCGCTTGGCATCTTCTTTACCTTCAGCAACGAACCGGACAACATCTTTTGCGAAAGCCAATATGAAAGATCCACAAACTCCCGGAGCATCAACTATACGTTGGTTATCACAGATCCTGTTTGAGGTTCGATCCTCCAGAATGATGTTACCTAGCCTCAAGCGTTTGTTATGGCTGTGGTCCGGTCGTAGTTGTTCATAGACGCTGCTGAATGCTAAGAGAACCAGGTTAGCGGCAGCCAAGCTTCTCATCTTAATGCCAGAGTTGTTCGAGTCGTAGTGTCATGCGTGGATGATGGACTGTTAGCAGTCGATCAAGTCAGTCCAGTGCGTGTCAAGCGATATGCCAATTTCAAAAATTATGTTCCACTCGCCGCTTGTGGAGGGCATGAAAATGAACTTCGTCTTTTCCAACCTCTCCTATGGTTCTTTGGTGGGTTGCAAAGTTCCTAAATCGCTACAGCCGATGAATTACAGCTCACAAGCAAACTCCCCTTTGACATTAGCGATGTCGTGCTGTTCACATTGGAAAACACAGCTGATAGCATCGAAGCCTGCATTTAGGATTTCGTCTAGGACCCATACGTTAATCATATCGAGCTAAGTGAAGGCAATGTTGCGAAGTGAGGCTATCTTACTCACTACTATTATCCTTATGCCCCAACATAATGTGGTCTATTCTTTTACATCCATCTCTCGCGTCAGCGTCGTCCTTGCTGAAGAGAAGGTCATGTTCCTCCGCCTGAGCTGTCGTTGGAGTCAAGTCAAACGACCAACCAAGAAGAAATTCAGTAGCTCTTGTTCGATAGTGACAAGCGTCGTCAACCAGTTCTCAACATTCTGTAGTTATTGTACGCGTTCAATGTTCATCACAGTATCTGTACCGGCCAGACAACCGAGATGGGTTCGTAATAAACTCATGAAGGTCGAACTTGTGATTTATACGTCAACCATCTGTCATCCTGCGCGTGAATGTAAAAGACTATTTCGAAGAGTCACCGAAGATGTTGCACCAATGAAGCAGTTCTTTGTGTGGCTGTGGTGGCTCTGTGGCTGCAAAGGCCCCTTGATCACTAAACAAAGATACGTGAAGTGGCAACATTTTGTATAAACTGATGAAAAATCACAATGGGTAGGTAACAAGCGTGTTTCACTATGTGCTTGCGTACGTCTCCCTGCTGAGTAATGACAACCGCATAGTCTTACGCAAAGGGTAACCACGACGTTGGATTTGAGTTGACGTCTTCGACGTCAAATTAGAGTTCGAAACAACGACGAAAAGCCTTCCACAGATCTGAGCTAGGATAGCCAGCCATCGGCCTGTGCTACACTAAGGAAGAGAGTCAGTAATTAGGGAGACAGAGTGTCGGAGTCGGAGTGGGCATTCTCGGTCTCGGGTCCTCCCTAGCCTGCCTGCTCGGTGGGTGTTCGCCCGAACCCGTCGCAGAAACTGACTAGAGCACCCGATGATCTCCCGGTTTTCAGAAGGCCCTTGTTTTTACCTATGCCACTTTGTGGAGACCCTTGACCTTGTCACGACCTTGTTTCTGGGTATGACTATCTGGTAGCCTGGCGTTGTGGGGGTGGAGCCCAGCAACGGCGTGTCAGTCACCACGTGGAACCGCGCCATCACGGATGCGACGATCACATCAGGCTAGCGATCCGTGGCTGATGAGTAAACAATAACTGTGTAACTCAGGGTAAAGTTAAGCAAGGCATATTCAAGCAAGACACTAACTAGAAAGCATGTGGGATTCGCGTCCAACTGAGCAGTGACATATCGCTTTTGGTTAGAAAGTGAACTACTTCAGAGACCAGACACCGTTCTCCTCGATGATATCAATAGGTCGGTTCTCGTCGAGCGATCTTCTGCCAGCCTCGAGGATTGCAGTTGTCGCGATAGTGTTCTTCAAAGTTGGTAGCGGCCGCGCGTCTAGCTGGTCAAGTGTGACCTCGCCTGCGTTGAGCTTGTTGACAGCATCAACAAACTTCTCAAACGAGATGTACCCGTAACCGATCTGGCCGGCGAAATTACCCTCCTCGTCAGGAGCGTACTTCATGTAGAATCTGAAGATTGTTAGCACGCGAAGTGGCAATGTTTTGGTGCTTGAACTTACGGGTTGTACCAAAGGAGGCCACCCTCATCGTCGGTAACATCGTAGCCGCGCTTTGCCTGGTTGACGCGGATCTCTCCTGTTGAAGCCATGTAGTGGAAATATTGATTTGAGTGTACACCAGCCTTTTGTGGTGCTGCCCAGCCAGCTGTGTAAACACCGGTCCCAACCTTGCTTGGGTCATCTTTCTTCACCCAGTTTGTGAGTAATGTAATTGTGTCCTCGGTAGCAGGATCACATCCCAATCCCGTCGCAATACCTTTAGCGGCACTAGCCATGACGCGTACCGGCTTCCAATCAGGAATCATAGACTCGTTGATATCGATGTGGTGAGAATTGAGGTAGTAAGAGATGTCAGAGTCGATACCTGCCCACGCTTTGAACGTTTCCAGTTGGCTCCTAGTTGTCCTGTCAGCTACTGTTATTTCCGCTTTCACAAGTTCAAACGTACTTTGGCTGGCTCATGTAAGAGTAAAAGTAGTTGAAGTCGCCCAGCTTCTGTGCCCTGAAACGCGCGTCCGCGTAAGCGGGATCGTACCGCTTGTGATGCTCAATGTAGACGAAGACATTGTGTTTCTTTGCTGCGGCCAAAAGCTCCTGGTGATGCTCTAGTAGCTTTACTGCAGGCTTTGTGATGAGGACGTGAATTCCGCGTTCGATGGCGTACAAAGCGATTGGGTAGTGGGTGGTGTCAGGTGTGAAGATGGTGACTAAGAGATATCAGAGGAAGTACACAATAGAGCCGATATACGCTGTAACTTACTGGCACTCCCCTTGGGAAGCGCGTCAATCGCGGCCTTGTACGCATTCGGGTCGGTCTTCCCTTCTTTGGGAAATTCCTCAAATGACACATCCAAGTTGTTGTATGCTTCGGAGATGTTCTTTTGGAGATGCTCGCCTGGCAGAGATTAGCATGCCACATGGGGAGAGCAATTCAGACGCCGTGCAACTCACGGATTGCGGGGAATTTGCCGCCCGATGTGCCCACCATAGATAGTTTGCCAACCTTGCCGCGTCTTCGGAGGTCGAACAGCGTCAGTCCTACAACTCCAACCTTCTTATCCGACTTGGATGCGCCTCCTCCTACGAATCCCGTCGTATACTCTCCAGTACCAACCTAGGTTTGCAATCAGCTTTGTAAACGCATTGTAACGGAAGAGCATGAATGCATGCATGCGAGACAGCTGCAGTTAGGTGGCCGATGAGGGGCAACATACCATGAGGACTTCTACTGGCGCCATGATGACCGTTTCCTTTAAGATCTGGACGTTTGCGAAGATGAATTGAGACGTTCCTTAGCTACTGTCGGATTTCCGAGGGAGATGAGACGACACAAGAGCTGAATTCAAGGGGATGCGCTCGCTCAATACCCGACATAGCTTCGTCGGCCTTTGACTACTTATCGATAGCGACGGAAAATATATGGCCCAGCAACGCGATGAGGGGCACGAGGCCCTCACGCGTTCTGCCGGCAGCCGCGGCCGGATGACGTTACATCATTCGAGGCCTTTGGTCGTGGTGGGGGCGGAGTCTTGCTGAAGGCGATTGTTTTGCGCCCGTTTTCGATGGCTGTGGCGTCTCCAAGCCATCTATAGGGCAGCCGGGCTGGTCTCAGCACGCCAGAAGTGTCTTGGAGGAATCTCTTGGGGTGTGCGCGGTTGCTGGAGTTTATTGTCTCCGAGGGGTAGCGAACTTCCCCAGGGCCAAGCAAAGAGGGACAGTCGCAGCCCCCCCACGCGCCGACCCATGTCTCATTGGTGGAAGAATGCCACCCGTCCAACACGGCCATGCTGTGCCACTATGCTCGACAGCTAACCCTGCCCCAGATGCAGCTCTATCCCATCACACAACCGCCGATTTTAGTCACTCCCATAGAAAAGGCCGCACAATGTCCCGCATTTCGCGCAGTGGTGTCCCGAACTCGCCAGATGGCCCACAGCCCTGCCCCCAAACTCCAGTCTAGCCCTCACGGTCGCTGCCCTTGGCGAATCACCGAGGCGCATTTGACGAGATCTCGACAACGGTAGAGCCACTGAGACACGCCAGTCAATGTGGGATGAGACGTGAGCTCTGCCGAACTTAGCTCCTCTGACCTACTTTGCGCCGATTGCCTCCATCTCGCTGCTATATTAAAGCTGACCGAACCCGTACTTGAATCATCGATATTGTTCTCCCTTTCCTCTCTCCCGAAATTTGCATTCTCGTATATAGCCTGCCTTCTTCATCGACACTCTCTAGTCTTTCTTGACCAGACATATAGCAAACATGGCAGCAAATGGTAACGGGGCCAATGGCCACTCCAAGGAACGCACCCCTCTCCGACCGGGTATCTACTCACCCACCATGACTTTCTTCGACCCAGAGACTGAGGAGCTGGATATTCCCACAATCAAGAAGCATGCAGTACGACTAGCCGAGGCTGGTCTTGTTGGTCTTGTTACTATGGGATCCAACGGAGAGGCTGTCCACCTGTCACGGGCCGAGAAAACCGCTGTCACGCGAGCAACTCGCGAAGCCCTCGATGAGGCTGGCTACCAAAACGTTCCGGTCATCGTTGGAGCTTCTGAACACGGTATCAAGCTTACAATTGAGCTTTGCAAAGAAGCAGAGGCAGCGGGCGGCGAGTACGTTCTTACCGTTCCTCCAAGCTACTACCGCTATGCCATGGATGAAGAGGCCATCTACGAGTACTTCACCAAGGTTGCAGACGGCTCACCACTCCCAATTATCCTATACAACTATCCAGGAGCCGTTGCCGGTATCGATATGGACAGCGACCTCATCATCAAGCTTGGCAAACACCCTAACATTGTCGGTACTAAATTCACATGCGGCAACACTGGAAAGCTCACTCGTGTCGCCCTTGCCACCAATGCCTGCACACAGAAGAGCAATGGTAGTGGCTACATGGCCTTTGGTGGTATGGCCGATTTCACAGCTCAGACTGCTGCCAGTGGCGGATCAGGAATCATCGCTGGCGGTGCTAATGTCCTGCCAAAGACATGCGTCAAGGTCTGGAACTTATGGGCGGAAGGAAAGTACGACGAGGCAATTGAGTTACAAAAGGTGCTCAGCAAAGGCGACTGGGTCCTCACAAAGGCCGCCATCCCTGGAACTAAGTCAGCAATTCAGTCATATTACGGCTACGGTGGCTACCCCCGCAAGCCACTCAAGAGACTACCACAAGAGAAGGTCGACGCTGTCGCGGAAGGTATCAGAGAGGTCATGGAGGTAGAGAAGAAGTTATAGTCAGTTTACGTCATGTTTTCTTATGTTTATGATGGGTTGTGCTACGTTTTCTACACATACTTTGTTGAAAGTCTGGGGCAAAAGCACGTGTCTGCATTTATGGTGCTTTCGTCGTTGTATATAACCGTTCTATGATAGATATCCTATTTGGTTGTTTTCATTGCGGAGCTTAGTTCGAGTAAGCGCACTACGTCAGAATTGGCAGCGCCTAAGGAGGAACCTCGGAGGGTCGCAACTGCCATTGCAGCATCATCACAAACTAGCGCAAGACGGCCGCACCTTCCTTGTGACTCTCACACAGCAGAAACAGTTTCTCGCTCCACCTTCATTTGATTTGTATCTCATAGCCTTGTCTCTGGCGGCTGCTTGCTGCCACCCCGATAATCGCGTCGCATCTAGAACCTGGCTACCCTAGCGACAAGTAGAGCAGCATCCTTGCCTCGGCGATCGCAGGACCAAGCGTAAAATCTAGGTCGAACGCCAACGTTTCGCCGTCATTATTCCTTTTCTGCCCGAGCGGCAGTCGCGGCAGCTGCCACAGACGGCGCAATTCACGACAGGCTTGCACTTCCCAGTTTGCCTGTGATCGTGACGCAGCATATACGCGCAATGGTGGTTGAACAGCAATTGAGTTTACGTTGCTACTTTGAATGATATCTACGGGTTGCTGATCATGCAGCATAGCCAATCGCTCCAATAAAAGAGGCCAGATGCAGCCGTACGAAGCCGAAATTATGCGCCCGTTCACGTGTTTTCATAACCACGCATAGAAAAGGAAACCATAGTTGTACAGCGATCCAGCCACATATACAGCCCGCAGGCTTGTGCGAGTCGCGCCAGACGCCGATGTCCACCACCGGCTTCTAAATGTCCTCCAATTCACTTAGATAGCCAGCCCGTTCCCCAAACTCGTCCAGCGGTATAAGGATAGTACTTCTCGCCTCTTCGCAGGCGTCATCTCTCTTGCGTGCCCGTGGCCTTTGATTTGCGCTAATGTTGAAATCATCACTTTGCGGAAGTTTCTCTGCGTCAAGTTAGCCGTGTAATGGCAACAAACATGAAAGGAACAGCCTACCTGATACTCTGTATTGAGAGTTACGACCGCAGCCTCATGTGCCCTAACAATCGTTTCGCATGCGCGAATGACCCCGTCGTTAGTCTCAGTAGACAACTTGTCGGCTAAGAGAAGCAGGATAAGGCTTCCCTGCAAGAGATACATGCCGAACAAGTAGGGCATAAACGACAAATCCGGATCCACGTCTAATATTACCTCGACAGCGTGGGCAGCCGATATCGCGTTGGATGTTGCCGCAAGGAAGGACTGTGAGCATATCCACATATTGTCATCCTCCAGAAGTGCCACGGGATCCCATTTGCCGTGCAACAGGATATGCAACACATGCATTATATGAGTAGCATAGGCTGCGACTTTCCTGGTCTGGTGAATCCATTCGCTGCGGACTGGGTCGGGTGTACTGTTCGATTGAGCTTCCTCGTTCGAGCCGCAGCCGTGTTGTGCCTTGAAGTCTTCGATGCTGTACGCGTACCGTTCCAACTGGCGGGTGATTTCTGCTTCGTGAAGCTCCCAGGATGTCCGCTGACCGAATCTGGGGTGGTTTTTCTGGGCGTTTAGATCGACAATGTCTCCAAGAATTGTCATTAATGGCAGAAAGAAACCGAATATATCATGCCTGTCTAGATTAGCATAGTCCTCAGGCGCATCAGAATGCGCTAAAAGATCACCTGGAAGCGGTGTCTCTCAGTTGCGGGCTATACATACGATGTACACTCGAAGTTGAGTCCCCGTTTTCGCGCTCCAGGATGGCCCGTATAGAATTCGCCCGCTTGCCAGAGCGTGTCCGGAACTGGCTGGAACAGATCCTCGCATTCGTTATCAAGCATGGCCAAGGGTCGGTTATAACATAGTCCAAGGTGCCTATCGACCATGTAGAGTAACCACCACAGTCGACGCCTCTCCTCTTTCATTTCCTCCACGACTGCCGCGGCTGGGGTGCCCACAGGCGCTTGCGCACTAGAGCAATCCGACATGCTCACTTCTATCTCCCCATCTGTTGCGGTTGTCTCTCGCTCTTTAACAGGTCCTTGTGGTAATTCTCGGCCTAACTTGAGCTCTCGGGCTAGCGACCACGCCGCGTTCCACCACCGTAGGGAAGCCGCCTTGTACTCGCTTGCAGAAGTGACTACGCCAAGATTGATATATGTGGCGACATCGTCCAACGTACTTGTGGGTGGCATGGCTCCGTCAGGTCTTCCATCGTAGCGTCCTATTGCTCGATCAACTCCAAAGGCGTCGTGTGCGGCGGATGTCAGTCCAGGTCCTGGTGCGAACCCATGCGAGGATGGAGAATGAACGAGGGGTTTGAGTAGATCCACAGTCAGTTTCCACAACTTCTGGCTGATAATAGCTCTTGCAGACGGCGATGAGGTCAGGTAGCTCGCTTCGCTGGTCTGCGCAGCGACCCAAAGCATACTCGAAAGCAGAGCGGGACTACATTTTCTCGGCTTGTGTTGTCGTAGAAAACTTCGCTTCCTAAAGACAGACCCGAGAATATACGGCGAAACTGGTTCCATAAATACCGACGAGGAACTTTGGAAGTAGAATTCGAGCAGGTCGCATGCGGTGGTGGCATTCAGTATTGGTCCTAGATGGGGAAGCAGTGGTCCCAAGACTGGGTATCTACAGGCGGCTATGGCAGGGGCGTTTTGCGAAGAGTTTACGCTAACTCCCGATTGTGGCGATCCTGTGTCGACGGAACCATAACTACGGGGTGATGATTGCCTTCCAGCTTGCTGGTACTGCATTGGGTAGGCCATGTTGGCGTACTCAGGGGGGATCGAAACCGGTGTTCCGTTAGGGCCGGGGATGAGATGCATGCCTATGGCTGTCAGCAACTCTTCCGATTCAACACGTATCGCAATACGCAAGAGGCATTTTGAGTAACATACGAGACAAACGAGACATGTACACAGACTGCGAGTGGTGCGAAGTACTCCGGGCTCGTCCATCGTACGTACCATTCATGGCATACATGAGCTCTTCGCGAGGCATCTCGGCGTGCATCGTCGGGTACGCAGCGTTTGAACCAAGAAGTAATGGATCGATCATCATGTGGTTGACAGGTGGATCGAATGTTGTGCCAGGGTTCAGAGCTTGCCAATCGCCCCCAGGTAGACCACCTTTACCAGCTGGAAAGTGCTGTACGACTGGCGTCGCTTCTGATTGCGACCAAACATCTTCATCCATCTCGGCCATGACACCAGGCCTCTCGTAATAACTAGAAATGCCATTAGGGGTTTGCGGGCTACCACCAGCAGCAGCCTCTTCTCTCTGCTTCTGAATGTGCCGTGGAACCTGTAATGCGTCAGCTCCTCGATGTACCAGACAGTCGCAATGCATGCGCGTACCGACGTCCACGCGGTTGGGGCTGGTGGTCATCGATAGTTGGGAGTTGCTTACTTTTCCACGTCGTTTCTTTTCACGGTTGTACTGGCAAACGTATTCGAGCTCTATGCAGCGCGAGCACGGAGCTTGGCCGTTGCATCTTGTTCGCATTCGATGGCAATGATCGCATGCTCGGCTAACTCTCCGCTTTACTGGTGCTGAGCCCCGACGCTCGAGCTTGGGTGTTTCTGCTGTCGTGGTCTCCATGGCTGCGTCTGTTGGTTGCGGTGACGATTATGACTTCAACTGGTCCCTACATGAGATTAGCACCAACCGGCCCCCGCCAAATATGGCCGACGTACTGCTTCCTGCAATGTGGCAACCCAATTCGAGACCTGCGAACTCGAAAGGAACGGCAGTTGGTGCACGCGGGTGACGTCGCGGGAGTACTTGAAGACGAAGGAGTCGGTAGCCGGAAATCTGGGGACGACCACGGGTCATGCGATACTTGGGGAGCATATGTGGGCCTCCGACAAAGCTTTAGGTGCCGAGGGTACACCCCGACTGTAAGATGTCCTAAGGTGCAAAGACGATTCCAAGGGTCAGTGTGACGATCTGTGGCTTGAAGATTCCATGCGTCCACGCGGGCTTCGAGAAGCGAGATCAACTGGAGTGCAATATCAGAAGACGCAGTGTTTAATTCGAGCATTCATGGATGTATGAAAGCTACGACCCATTGGCTACGGCAACCAGGCTCTGGGGCAAGACGTGGCAAGGGTCAGGAACGCCGTAGCAGGGGACCGTGGCAAGGGTCAGAAAATCCTAGCGCATGATTCGAGCATGGCTAAATGCAGATTAACCGGTGGGAGATGCACTTCTCAAAGTCGGCGCTAGGAGCGAACCGCAAAGAGCCCCGCTTCTTCGAAGTTCACACCGCACGTCAGCTTCCCGCCAATCCTTGCCTGCTCCCAGTACCAATAACTGCTGGCAGCTTCTCCAGGTTGTGGCTTGTAGCGCCTGACCATAATAACACTCCCGAGGCACTCTTGCGCAACATCAGCATCGGAGATATCGTCTTAAAGTGCCTGATATACCTCCCCTTCGCCGATATCTGGCGCGCCACGATTGGAGCTCTGCTGGTTTGGAATGCCATCATCTGCTGAAACAGCGTCCGTCCCGTTTCACGGTACCTGGCCGTCATTGGCGTACCCATAGTGATCAAGGACCAGACGTCAGAACGTCAAAATATGCACGCCGCCATAGCACCTGAAACCCGATACCTGATACCGACAACGATCTTCTCGTGAAGGCATGGCACGCCCTTCGCGCTACATCCAATGATATCCACACCAAGTCCCACTCACCCAGGGACCGAGCGTGAGTCTCGACCCGAAGACAAGCCTGTATTTCGGTATCCACAAAGGAGTCATTAGTACTGAACATGGTCTATCTGCTAACTCAAGTATATACACCGATACATACGTTGGTTGAAGCGTGAGCTAATTGTGTCGGCGGATTTTGGTCAAACTTTGTTCTGTAGCATCGCTGTCCCCGCCATGCAGGAGAAGCCGAGAAATCCTGCGCCTCTAAGCGAGCTTGTAGTGGCTGTGAACCCACCTCCGATATGTGGTCGGCCCAACGTCACCGTTTCTCGTCTATATGCGGAACACCGCAAACTGGCCGTGTAGTCCCTTGCCAGCACACCAACGATGCGAACGGTCTATATACTAACAAGATGGCCGTAATGGTTCTGCAACAGAACATAACATTGGATCCGCTTAAATCTTCTTGGGACGGAGAATTCTTAGGCATCCCACGCTTATCTCAGGTACGCGCTACAACAGGAGTTCTAGAAGACGCAGCATTGGGAGCTTCATTTCGTAACTTGACCGGATGATCAGAATCTTCAAGCTGAGTTTTCAGCCCCACGTGGGCACCATATGTTGAACAAAACTCTCTTCAACTGAAACATGTTGGCCGATGGAAAGGGATGACACTGCTTCATGGCTCTGTCAACGATCTTCATAAATCTATCCAGTTTAGTCGTCACATGCTAAGAACTTGGTCCACACCCACACGAGAGCAGCGCCTGCCGGGCCGTTGAACTAGCTCACAGCCTTGCAAATGCGAGGTGCTGCATCACCACGGAAGTGATAGCTTGGCCGGTCCTACCGGTATACAATGAAATTGCTTCATCTTGAGAGGCTGCGTATTGCGACCGAGGAGGGGGGGTCCGCAATACGCTGCAGGTTCTAGCACGAGGGCCCGCACAATGAGCATGCATAACGACAAGGCCCCTTCGCTCTTGCCTCGAAAAGATGACCAATCTGTGCCTTCTGGGTCCCGTCGCATGCATACGGGCGCCAGAGTTCACCCACTTTGTATCAAGCCCCGAAATGTGTGACCATACAGCTTTGGCCTTCCTATCTCTGTAGGAGTCAAGCTGATACAGAATCCCACTCACAGAAGAGTCATGAATCACTGAATGTCAGACTCTCTAGCGACGCTGAGCTAGCGAAGGCTATACTTCTTCCTGAAGGTCAGTGAGGCTTGGGGCTTCCACATACATTTGCGCATGCTGTTTGGGGCGAGAGGCGAAGAGGCTTGTTGTGAGCTTGCGACGCTTCCAAGGTTCACTCGTACTGAGATCCTCACCACTCACAGGCCGGGTCCCCGCACAAGTTTGCTAAGTTTTCGTTCTCTTGAAGCAATATGGGACGACATTATTCCAGCCACACATGGAGGCTGTTCAATATGGGCATGACATATTTGCTGTGCACCCTACACTGGCTGCAAGCTCGAGCAACTATCATTGAACTACTCACGATCAAACATAGCTGAATTTAATTGGGGCGAGTCTTGCATGTTATACATTTGGACATTACAGTATAGAAGACTTTGATTGATTCATTGGATACTATGGTATGCACTAGAACTTGCTTCCCTCATGCACCCCAGATTCCCTGGCCAGTGAAGCCGGGATTGTGGCATACACCAAAACCTGGGGAAGTGACAGCGTCGGGTGTGCGGACGGCTACTCCGCTTTGCAAACACGATGCTTGCCTGCCCTGTCAATCTTATGACCCGCTTCGATCAACTATGTTCTACGATGTTCACCGTTGACATCGAGCCGTGGCAGGTTTGCGGGGGCGCCGCCTACCGTGGCGGCTATGGCAGAGGCGAAATAGCCGTAGTATAACAGCTACGGTTCGAAACCTCACAGCTGGGGGATCACGCTCCCTCAACCCCTTGAGGCTTAACCGGCTCATTTGAAGCGAGCCCAACCGTCGCTGCCGCCGTCGCAGAGCTCCTTGCGATCATGCAACCTGCATCTCATCAAGCATTAATGCGGGGAGATTATGATACTGGGGGCGTGGGTAAGTGTGGGTGTTACGGGACGCAAGTCGCTGCCAGACTGACGGATAGAGGGTGAACTGGTCAGAGGGGGCACGCTCTTTGGTGGCTTAGAATAGTCCGTCCTGTTGATACAGGTGCAGATACCACTGTGGGTGTGCTGCAGGTGCTCTGCACAAACCCAGGAGCGATATACCTGATCCCCTGAAGTGATAAACACCGCGTGTCCGCCCTCCATCAAACCAGTAAGCAGCCCACGCACTCTTTTCAGGGACACGACTAATCCTTCCTTGAGCCCCTGTGAAAGGAAATCGGGAGAGAACGCCTTCCGTATCCGTGAGTACATTCTTCCCTTCCCGGATTCGCCGGATGAGCTGATTCTCACGATGATCAGGCAACTGTGGTGTCTCTGAGACTGACATGATCCAACCATGTACACCCTTTCAGTGAAGCAATCTCTTAATTGATGGCTAGGTCGATGGCTGAGCCTTCTGAGTTTCGAACGGGTGTCACCGCATGCCCACCATCACGGCAACAGGCGATGCCGTCGGCGTTCCCTCAGCCACCTGAGTAGTGGGCATTAGCCCATGCGCATGGGATGATACAGTCACCGGAGCTTCGTCCCTTCAGCAGGCACTGGTCAACAAATCTCTGTCTATTGAATCCAGATTCACGATACACGCGTGTACGTCAGTCATAAGTTATCGTTAGATTCTTTTTTTTTTTCAAGTTTGGAAGTGCATTTAGTTGGTTCGGCACTTCGCCGTAGCGTACTCTGGGGGCCGCCGACTCACCTCCAGGCTTCCTAGCACTATTATCGCTAGCATGTAAGCGCTCCTCAGCCCCGACATCGTACGGAAGATTTCCCGGCCTCTCACAAAACCTTCCAAGGTTGGATGTTGCTTCTCGAACGTTTCAGACAGACAAATGCGCAACTCGATGGCAATCGGAGCGTCCGCGGTGGTATATAGGATCATCACCGGACCTTACTTCGCAATCAACGACTAATATTGTGCTAGTGCAGTGTCCCGTGAACCGTGATGAGCCCACTTCCCATCGATCATTTCTGAGTCGCACCCCTGATGACTGAGTATTACGCAACCAAGCTTGCCAGCCTGGATATCCCCTACTTTATTGACAAGCTTGGCAAGCCGCATGTACTTGACCGTTTGGGTTTAAAGCTTTGTGCAGTTTTGTCACTAGGTGAAATGATGATGGTCTTGAAACTCACCCGAGCTCGCGCGAGAAAATGCCAAGACGTAAAAGTTCCAAGTGGGTCATCGTCACGAACGAGCATTGGAAATGATACAGGTCATCCTGACTAGATTTGCGTTTCGCAAACTGGTACCTGCAGTGTTGTGCCGGTGCTGCGATGGTGGCGCAATGTAATTTATAGTCTGGGACTTGGGGGGGTTAGTTGGCACGGACGAATTTGATGCCTAAGATAACCGCTGTTACAAACTCGGATTCGGATTCAAGGAGCACTAAGAGCAAAGCTAGAGATGCGATTGGCTCAACAGTTACAACTGTGCCATGCGATTGACCGGACGATGTCCTGATAACTCTCACATGTCTTGCCAGCATCCTTGCTTACACTGCGACGGGGCGTCCTTTGGGAAAGTAAAAGGACTTACTTTTGCTTCTCAGCATCCTGCTTCATGCCTCCCTGGATCCATTTGCGGCTTTCGGCAGCGTACTTTTCCATCTTGTCTTTGTCTTGGAGAAGTTCTTTGATGGAGTGAGGGTCAGGAACGTGACGACCCTTCTCGACACCAGGACGGGATGTCATGCGCTCCTCCCAGGCTTTGAGCGAAGGGAATTCGTCAATATTGACGCCTGCCCAACCTGCAGAAGCGACCCATCCATAGTGGGCGATATCTAGTAGGTGTTATTGTGTGTCACCATAATCATCCTCGAGTGTGCTGAATGTCTACGTGTATCGGAGAAGGCATGGAAAGTACGATGCAACTGGAGATGACTGGGCACATATTCCAAATATCGCTGCAGTTCATGGACGAAGAAGACAAATAGGTCGGCCAATGAGGATCCATGAAAGAAGTGCTTACCAGCAATCGTGCATCTTTCACCACATATGTAAGCCTTGTTGTCTGAGGCAAGATGCTTGTCTAGCACGGAGTAGAGACGACGAGTTTCGTTCTGGTATCGCTTGACACCGTAATCAATGTGTTCGGGTGCATACCGCGTAAAATGGTCTGCAGTCGACGTTAGCTCACTGCACCGACAAGCATCATCATTATATTCCAGTGGTAGCACTATAGAGTAATTTGATGCTGAAGAGAACGTGTTCTCTGTCTTCAGGCAGATCGTGTCTCAATGGAAAACGTCTTCCAGTAATCTCCCCCGCATCGGGATGAGAGCCTCCACATCGGAATCGACAACCAGGAAATGATCCTGGCGAGCCGACACAGTTTCCCAAAAGATGCAGGTTGCTCGTTTTGTACGGATGAGATCAACATAATTCTTGAAGCCAAAGAGACATGAGCTGTGGTGAAATCACAATGTACTCCACGGCATTCTTGTGAAGACTTCATCTCGCCATTTACCGCGGTCATCCAGTGCCGTACCTGACACGAAGTGCAATGACGGCACCATTTCAAGAGCGGGAGGAAATCGTCATTGCGTCGGGTGACACACTGACATGATCTCGGGATGGCCGCAAAAAGCAAAGAATTGAGAGCAGAAGAAAGTGTACTCACTAGCTTGACCTTGCATGGGCCCAACGCCAGCATTTTGAAAGTAGAGCCAGTTTTTCATTGTGTACCATTCGCGTGTGCCCTTGGGGAAGCTGATCTTGTGATCCGTATCGTAGCGGTCGACAAGATATTCCATAATACTTCCAGACTCGAAGAGGTTGATAGTCTGGCCATCAGTGAAGGTATCTGTGAGCGCAGGAATTCGTCCATTGGGGTTAATTTCCAGGAACTATCTCTCGTTAGCCTAGAACGATCAAGTAGAAGGCAGATTAGACTTACCCATTCTTCTTTCTGTGTATTCTTAGAGATGTCGATCTTGTGGACTGTGTAAGGAAGGCTGCAGATCTCAGCTAACTGAATCAACAAAGTATGACTACTTCGTTGTGTATGCTAAATTCCAGTACATGAAATGTGTGAATTCAAGAAAACCAGTGGAATGACATGTAACTGGCCACAAACACCGATGTCTGAATTGCTAAAAAGAACTGGACGAAGATAAGCACTTGAGGTGCGTGTTTCAAAATATGTCAAAGTAGAGCAATTAAACCCAGCAAAGAATTTCGCCCTTTCGTTATGCATTGCGAGCCACTTAGGAAATATCTTGGGATATTGCAAGTTCTTGCTTCCTTGCAGGAGGAGGGACGCGAGAAGGAGTCGCCATGACCTCGAATGACATTGGACGAGAAAGAACAGTGTAAGCTACTACGGGCTGGAAATCATAACTATGATGAAAGGTGCATTGCAACTTTTGTGTAAAGAAAAAGTACATACCCTAGCTCTTCCAAAGTTATCGAAATCTTTATGCCGTTAGGCGTCTGTGTGGTGTACAAGTTGATGTCCGATTGTTGAGACATGTTCGCGGTGAGTTGAAGCTACGAGTCGACACGGCAAGAAGGAACGGAAGTTCGTTGTCTGTGGCTATATATGTCGTTGAAGGGCGCAGTGGAGCTCTATGGCCTGGCAGCTTTAATGATGTAGTAGTGGGGGGTGATGAGGGGCAGCTTCGGACGAAAATCGAGCTTGGTGGTTGGTTAATCGTGCCGACACCAAATACTACGATGATTCGTAAGCGGCTCCAGGCGTGGAATTCTGGATAGTTTCGCTATGGTAGGTAGAAATGCTGGCACCTAAGAGTTGCTAGTGAGTAACAGAAATCATAGCCTCAGTGGCACCGCGGAAGCTTGCATTTCGCGGGACGAAGAGTGCCCATAACACCTAGCATGCGATCAAGGCATTACCTTATTTCTTAAGATCATAGAACGAGTACTGCCAATGATGCATACAGATGGCTTTTTTGTTTATAGATGTACATGCGAAAGCGGTGGTAGTGAATATTCAATTGAATTACCTAGGTATTTAGGCGAGCGAACCTGTGTAGATTTCAGCAAGTGAGTATGCGGTACGCCGACGCGAGAAATTGCCAGCACATGGGCACCAATGTGTTTCTGCAGTCTTGAGCGTGGAACATCGGCGACACATCTGCTTTGCACTACCGCCATCGAGTAACAATTTGTGAAGTCTTAATGCCTGGCGCTTTTGGGATAGTGTAAAGAGCATGCGGCCTTGAATATAGGAAAGGCGGTACCTCCGTAATCCTATCATGCAGAGGAGCTCTAGGATGATTAAAGAAAGAACCCAGCTCCTCAGCCACGGCACCATTTATTAAGTAAGAGGGAGGTTCGCGCCAAGAGAGAGGTCATTATCACGTGATCAACAGGCTGCAGCCCAAAGCAGCCAAGCGCGCTCCCTACTAGCCTAAACGTTTGCCTCGTCGCGACAGCCCTCCACTTTCTCAACTCGCCCTACACTTTCATCGAAATCGCAACCCTTTTGTCAACTGCAATCATGTCGTGGCGCAACCAGGGCATCACGGGTTCTAACAACATACCTCTAGGTACTCGCCGTCGTTTCGGCGGTGGTGATGATGATGGCGGTTACAACCCGTCTGCGCCCGCCGAGGGTTTGTCGGAGTTGAAGCGCGGCCGCAGCCCTGAGCGCAGTAAGTCAAACCCTCGAATGTTTTCATGTTTTATTACTGACAACCGTGGCGCAGACTCTTCCGACGGTCCGCGACAACGCAAGAAGCGTAATCGATGGGGTGATGCGAGCGAGAACAAGGCGGCTGGCTTGATGGGCCTGCCTACTGCTATCTACGCGGCCATGACTACCGAGCAGCTTGACGCGTATACCCTGCATCTGCGTATCGAGGAGATCACCCAGAAGTTGAAGATTAACGATGTCGTCCCAGCGGACGGCGACAGGTACGTACCTTGATTTTCTGAATGTCAAAGATGCTAACATGGACAGGTCTCCCTCGCCCCCACCCCAGTATGACAACTTTGGTCGCCGTGTCAACACTCGCGAGTTCCGCTACCGCAAGCGCCTCGAAGACGAGCGCCACAAGCTCGTTGAGAAGGCGATGAAGACGCTTCCTAACTACCACCCACCTGCCGATTACAGGCGGCCCACTAAGACACAGGAGAAAGTCTACGTTCCGGTCAATGACTACCCGGAGATTAACTTCAGTACGGAACTAACCCCTCTAACTCCCCTCCCCTTGTTTTGCGCTGCCCTAGCCTTTGTCTTGACCGGCCTGCTCAGACTGCTGGATGTTTATGTGCATCTAGTGGCACCTGTAGTACAGCTATGTCACTAACCCTAACCCTTTTGCTCCAATATTTTTGATCATACACTAACCACAGCTCTTTGCACTAACAGTTGGTCTACTTATTGGCCCCCGTGGAAATACCCTCAAGAAGATGGAGACGGAATCCCAGGCAAAGATTGCCATTCGTGGCAAAGGCTCTGTCAAGGAGGGTAAAGGACGCTCTGACGCAGCTCATACCAGCAATCAGGAAGAAGACCTGCATTGCTTGATCATGGCCGATACCGAGGAGAAGGTCAACAAGGCCAAGAAGCTTATCCATAACGTCATTGAGACTGTAAGTCACTTCCCATACTATTCCATGCGCGGATGCTAATCTTGCAGGCTGCTTCTATCCCTGAAGGCCAGAACGAACTCAAGCGCAACCAGCTTCGTGAGCTTGCCGCCCTCAACGGTACCCTTCGTGACGACGAGAACCAGGCCTGCCAGAACTGTGGTGAGATTGGTCATCGCAAGTACGATTGTCCACAGAAGCAAAACTTCACGGCCAGCATCATCTGCCGTGTCTGTGGTCAAGCTGGTCACATGGCTCGCGATTGTCCCGACCGCAAAGTCGGTCAGCCCTGGCGCAACGACAACCGTTTCGGCGACCGCGGTCAGCCAGCTCGTATTGGCGGTGCCCCAGAGAACGAGCTCGACGCATTTATGGCCGAGATGGGAGGCGCTGGTGGCCAGCCTCGCGCGGCGATCGAATACAACGGCAACGGCGCTGCTGGCGGAGACAACTACGGTGGAGGCGAGCGCACCCTCAAGCCATGGGAGCGTGGTCCCACTGGAGGCTCTGCACCTTGGGCGCGTGATGGCGACGACCGTGGTCGAGGCGACAGTAGCTCGGCCGCTCCTCCGCCTTGGGCTGGTGGCGGCGGCCGTGGTGGTCAATCCTACGATCAAGGCTACGGTGCTGGTAATGGTGCGGCTCCCTGGGCTTCTGCTGCTCCCACTGCTCCTGCAGCAGGAGCTGGTTATGGATATGGTGGTTATGGCTACGACCAGAACGCTGGTATGGGTGCTCCTGGTGCCTATGGTGCTCCTGGTTACGGTGCTCCCCCACCTCCTGCTGGTCCTCCTCCTGGCCTTGGTCCTCTCTTCCAGACGTACGGATCTGCCGGCAGCCCGCCACCACCTCCACCACCACCGTCTGGTTCCGTGCCGCCACCGCCTCCTCCAGGCGAGGCCCCTCCACCTCCGCCGCCCAGCGATGTCCCTCCGCCGCCGCCGCCGCCTCCGGCTTAGGTGTGCAGATGTGACAGTGTAGAACCTGGGTCGGCGCATAGCCAGCTTATATGTCTATGCTCACATGGTTTTTAGGGTTATTGATGGAGGTAGCGATTTCTTTGTTTGGGAAAGCACTCGCGGTAATTTCGTGAGAGTTTTTGTACATGTAATTCAAGCAGCTGCCAGTATAAATGGCTCCAGGTAAGCTTATTGGCCAAGCCAAGTAAGTATGTAGCATGTTGCCTGTTTTGCTTGTGTACCTGAGCTCTAGATGTGCTCTGCACTGGTAGTAAACGAGGTTTTGTTCTCGCGGTTGAACGAAAGCATTTTCTCTTGGATCGGCTTTTTTCCATGCACTTGGCTGTGTTGTTGTGGTGTTGATGGAAGCGTTTTGAGAGTCAGGTCAAGTGCAACTGCGACGTGCAAGTGAATGTTGATGGATAGAGGTGACGACTGCGTGCTAAAAGCGGACACTCAGATGACGCTGATCGCCAAGATGCTAAACACAAGCGGCGGGACGAGGCATGAGCATGACAGGGCAGGCACATGCCGACAAGCTCATGTTGACCATGCGCGCTGGACAAGGCGACGCTCTCATCTGCCTTTATCCTTCTTTCTAGATGCTTGTCTTGTGTGTCGGGTCATATTTATAGCGATTTCACACCCCGCTCCGGGCCACCCGCACTCATTGTCGCATGCCCTTTAGTCGCCATGGAGCGGATACGCGTGAGCAAGGTAAGAAACGCCGCCGAGACGTGCAGCTCTGCTGGAGCACTGCTTTGAGTACGCTGACACTGCCTGCAGGTAGAGGACGTCTACCTCCTCCGCAGAGGCACGCGCTTCGACGGCACACTGCACCTCATGCCCCACCATCTCGTCTTCAGCTACCTCCCCAGCCTGCCCGCCGACGCTCCCGCCAATGCGAAACCACCGCGGCAGAAAGAAGTATGGATTACCTATCCCATGATCAACTACTGCTCCCTCAAATCGTGTCCGCCCGTCTTGCGCCAGGAGCCCTCGATCCGCATACGATGCCGCGACTTTACCTTCTTCGCCTTCTTCTTCCCGAATGACAAGAAGGCGCGAGACGTGTACGATAGCATACGGGCGCTCTCATGCAAGATAGGCAGACTAGACAAGCTACTGGCCTTCAGCTACCAGCCAAAACCACCAGAAGACCAACAGAATGGCTGGAACATCTACGACGCGCGCCGCGAATGGAAGCGACTGGGCATCAGCCCAAAGGACTCGGAAAAGGGCTGGCGGATATCAGAAGTCAACTTGGAGTACAAGGTACATGGTATGCCACATGTAACGTTGAGGAAGGTCTTGACGAGTGGAACAGTATGCGCCGACGTATCCCGCCCTTCTTGTCGTTCCCACCAACGTCTCGGACAGCGTTCTCAGGTACGCAGGTGAATACCGATCGCGACAGCGGATACCAGCCCTCGTTTACCGCCATCCTGTCAACAACTGCTCCATAACGCGAAGCTCACAGCCCACACCAGGTCTGCGTGGGAATCGAAACCCTCAAGATGAGCGGCTCGTTGCAGCCATCTGGGCGACTAACCGCGGGTGGAAACCTGCAAATATCTCCTCCTCCAATTCTGCAGAGCTCACTCCTGATACAAGCGTTGTGAACCTGAACGATTCCAGTGCTAATAGCTCTTTTGTCGGTGCAGTGGAAGGGAGTATCGATGCCGGAAGGACCACTGCAGACGACCTGACAGCGTCTTCGGAAACAGACGCCGACGCGCCAAAAGTCTACGGGGCCCAGCAGCGGAACCTCATTGTTGATGCTAGGCCTACAGTAAATGCGTACGCGATGCAAGCTGTTGGGCTTGGTTCAGAGAAGATGGACTATTATCCAGGAGCGGAGAAAGCATACCTCGGAATTGATAATATTCACGTCATGCGGAAGTCGCTTGATACTGTCATTGAGGCCCTGAAAGAGTCGGATCTAGTGCCGTTTCCCCCAAACAGGCAGCTTCTGGCCAAGAGTAATTGGATCAAGCACATTGCTAACATACTGGATGGAACTGCGCTGATAGCCCGCACGGTTGGCATCATGCACTCGCATGTCCTCATTCACTGTTCCGATGGCTGGGATCGCACGAGCCAGTTGAGTGCACTCAGTCAAATCTTGCTAGATCCCTATTATCGGACGCTGGAAGGTTTCATCGTCCTCGTTGAGAAGGATTGGCTTTCCTTTGGACATATGTTTCGACATCGATCAGGGTTTCTGAGCCATGAGAAGTGGTTCACCATAGAGAACGAAAAGATTGAGCGCAAGCACGACGGCACTGGAGGCAGCAATGCCTTTGAGAATGCTCTTCGTGGTGCGCGAGGGCTGTTCAACCGTCACAACGAATCGAACGAATCTCTCAATCAGCTCCCGGAAACGAACATGCCAGAAAATGTCACAGATGTTGCCGATACTCCCTCGTCGAAGCCTGTTCAGATTGGAGCTGCGGAGGAGCATCGTGTCACCAAGGTGAACGAGCTGTCACCCGTGTTCCATCAATTTCTCGATTGTGTATACCAACTACATTATCAGCACCCAACCCGATTTGAGTTTAGCGAGCGCTTCCTGAGGCGCTTGCTCTACCATCTCTATTCCTGTCAGTACGGAACGTTCCTGTTCGACAATGAAAAGGAGCGCGTAGACACCAGGGCTAAGGAGCGAACAAGGAGCGTATGGGACTATTTCCTTTGCCGCAAGCAAGAATTTATGAACCCAAAGTACGAACCAGAGATTGATGACGCTATCCGAGGCAAGGAGCGCATGATCTTCCCTCGAAAAGGCGAGGCGAGGTGGTGGGCTGAATGTTTTGGTCGTACTGACGAGGAGATGAACGTTTTTGGCCCTCAAGCGCCACCAAATCTCACACCCCAGACCAGTAACCAGAGTACTGGAAGGAGTGGGACGAGCACTCCAATCGTCCAGGAGCCCATTGTCACAGGTACAGAGTCCGCGGACGGAGCGACTGGAGCAGGTACAACTGTCCAGCTTCCTCCTACACACGCTGTTGGCGATCGCTCCCCAAGAGTCTCCAACACACCAAAACCTCTTGATGCTGCAGCTGCGCTAGGGCAGGATCTAAGGCAAGGAGTAATGGCGGGTTTCGAGAAGCTGGGCATCACTAGCAACACGAACAGGGCAGTAAGTCCAGCTGCAGCAACCAGTAGGCCGAGCGAAGACGTAGCACGAGAAGTCGTCAAGCCAAGCTCGGATCTGAGTACCGGTACAGAAACGGGGGAAAATGCCGAGGATGTCACTCATGAGACCGCTGGAGAGGATGTGAAACAGTCGTTGGAGGACGGCAACAGGCTGAGTTCCGAGGCGAGTACGGAACAATCCTTGGAGCCTGCGTCGACTCAGATCGCCGATTTGGGACTGGGGGCGGACATAGTGGAGAAGAAAGCAGAGAACAGGAGTAGAAGTCGGAAACCCACCCAGGCGGCGGAGGCAAAAAAGGAGGTTGAAATGGAGATGCAATAACTGTATGTGCTACTTTCTTAGTAGCAAGTTGATTGTTCCTGCGAGGTTTGGGGTGGTGATAGAGATCTGATGAGACATGATAATGCACAATCACGATGAATGCAACAAAGATACCCCTGGCAAGTACTTTTTTTTTCCTGTTGATATTCATGATGATCTCCGCATGTAAGTTGTGAGGACTATTACAGTGCGAAGCCGACAAGCAAGGGCTGATGGAGCTACTGGAATCTCGTGCTCTGGTACGCCACATACGCTGAAATCAGACTCGTCAAATCTTCTGCTGCATGTCAAGAGAAGGCACCTACTAAGCGACGTGTGCATGGCATGAACCAAGACTACAAAAGCACCTCCGCGTTCGTGTTGTCAAGAACTCACAGCGATGAAACAAAACAGTTTCGTCCGATCTCATTGGACACAGCGACTGTAACCCTCGGGTTGGTGGGAGATTTCGCAGTTGAAAGACTAGTATAGTGTGACCTAAATCGAAGCATCTTACCTGTAGCGTCGTGGTGCTTCATACGTATATGTAAGTATCCGGAGCACTGTCGATCTTTTGCGGAAACATAGTTCTTCTCAGTACCCCGAAAGGCAAGACTACCGCCGCTACGGCCAGTATTTGAGCTTTAACTTGGTCAAATGTACGTCGACTGATCACACGACTCCGTACCTAACTTCAGAGAGTGAAGCTGCGGTATGGCTGACTTTCTTCATACTCCATCATTACGTTGGAAAATATCGCCTGATTGGAATCTTGTTTACAAGGCTCCCATCGAGACACCCGAAGGGTTGTTCTTCTAGTAGCCAGCGATACTTACTAATTACCAAGCCCTGGCCATGGAGAAAGCAAACTAGATCACCGAGCGAACAACAACTGGACTGGTCTTTCAGTACCTCCGGATGAAGAAGGTAAATTGTGTTGGACAGGTGGGATGTCTGAGGGCTCCAAGGCACTTGTAAATGACCACCATGCCTCAAACGGAGTGAATAGATGCCAACTACCGTTCTGGAGATGCTTCTTCGGTGTGTCTAATAGATGCGAGCGATCTGTTTGGGGATCTATCTGCGGCTAGTCAGTTGCATTCGATGAATGAAAGGTAGTGAAGTTGCCTGTACTCTTCGAGTACAGGGCTAACAGCTTGATAGATCCTATAATAATCGTTTGGCATCCGATGGTCCGTCGTAGCATCGTACCGAAATCCAATCATAAGATAAGCCTGTATCACGCAACGGTGTTGTCTACGAAAGTTATCGCGAGACTGATGGTACTTTACCGCGGCATAGTTGCACTCTTACTGAACTTGGACATCGGGAATTTTATCCAGTTATTGGTGTGATACTGCCGCTTCCGCCACGCACAGCACCTGTCAGAGACAACATTCGGGATAGCAGATGCCGATGAGATAGAAAGAACTATGTTGAAATGCCAGTGGGAAGGGTGTGTTGGCACGACCTTTGATCGCGTGCAAGAGCTGAAGAGGCACAGTAAGACAAAACATGTCAATTTTTATGTTTGACGCCCAATGCTGATGGCGATCGTAGCGAAAGCGCTGCGGGCAGTCCATTCCCTACGAAACAGAAAGGCAAACTGGAGGGGCATGCTAGACTAGTCCACAGGGGTGAGTTTAAGGACTGGGTATAAAACTTTACGTACATGTCCATGAACGTCGTGCTACTACATACTATGCATATAACCATGGCCGACGTGTAAATAAAGCAAAAAAGTATTGGTTACTTCCGATTCTCATTTACTGCGTTTGTCCAAGGCCCCACGAAGGGTCTAATATATCAGCGTTGAACCAGTCAAGAGAAGGTTGCGATTGGAACAACTGCCACATCATGTCGTCATTCCACGATGAAGGCATCATGCTAGGGGTCACATCACTTCCGCCGTTGTTCAAAATATCAGGATCATTGCCGAAACCTGCTGGTAGAGGATAGGTCCCCAACGGTGCAGCCGATCCTCCATTCGGTTGTGGTACTTGCTCGTGAAGGTCCGAAGTCCGTACGAGAGGTTTACAAAGACCCAGCAGTGTAGCGCACAGCCGATGCAATCGGTGAACATATTTGTTTTCCGTAACGAGCCCAGAAAGGCCGTCAGTAACATCTTGGAGGAGCTGGAAATCTCGAGCGCTAGACGTGCCGACCACGTTGCAAAAAACGACGAAGAAGGGGCAGAGTGGATAAGAGAGCATACTCCTGATGGTCATTAGTTACGGATCCTTCACTGGAACAGCTTTACGCTCACCAAGCGAGATAAGGGTCATAGCCTTCGATGAAGTGATCCAACGATCTTCCAAGTTCTTCTATATCCTTGGCGCACTCCAATGCCTTCCGGGCACTTTGAAGACACTCCTCTCGTTCTGATGGATTTGTCGTAACGGTAGGGCTTAGACGGTGGACTGAAGTTAGGGTAGAAAAGTACCTAAACTCCATACCTTTCCAATGTATGAGAGCGTCAGTTCTGCTATCTAGGAGATGCAGTTGTCGTTCCTAGCAAAGTATGAGCGTCTGCTAAAGTCTTAATTAGGAAGGGGTAGGTCTGCATACCTTCTCCATAAGCTCGTAGATGCCCTGCATCTTTGTTCGCAATTGCGCCACCTCTTCGTTCAGTATAGCTGGCGATGGCTTGGTTTCCAACGATAGATCCAAAATCTTGTCGAGTATAGGAAGTAGTTCTAGAACACTCATGGGGCTGGCTGGATCGGCTCGCAACAGGTACGAAGCCTTTACCTGGAGTTGAGGAAGAGATCGTGGCCGAAGTAGCAAGAGGCTCATCACGCTATCAAAATAGGCACATTGACCGACTATGGCATATATCTCGCTCTCGGTGTCAGTTTTTGGTATCTGTTCGTCAATATGATGATAGCCAAGAGCCACGATAGTGCGCGATGCATGAGCAGTAAGTTCCCAGCAGCTCACAGGGTTGCCCATGATCTGCATCATGGTAGCCTGCTCTTAATTAGTCCATCGTTCCAAGTAATACGACTATGTTTACCTTACTCCGGTAACCAATGCCTGCGCGAGTAAAAGAGAAGGCGCAGTTAAGAAGCTGACTTTATCTAGAGCAGTAAGCGCTGCTATCAGGTGATTAAACTCCATTTGTTGGATGTGTCTTTGGACAGCTGCACTCTTAGGGCCTTGCAACTGGCTCGCATATAGTACAACAGCTGCCTGAAAGTGAACGATGACTCGATACAGATTGAGAGTCTTCTCATCAGCAGTACCTTCCATAAGGGCAAGTGCAATCTTCTCGAACGCCTTTGGTGGCACATGATCAACAGTATGGTAGCGAACGGCGGCGTTGCCTCGTTCCTTGAATTCAGCTGATCTCACTATCAGCTTCACGTCAAAGATTTCATAGAGGCATACTTACTACCGAGGATGACATGAAAGATCTCGTGCTTAGTCATATCAGTAGAGACATGCATCGACTGATCAAATGTGCTGCGGTCTGGCATGGTTGGTGTGGGCGTGTGGGACAATTGGTCAACAAATGATATGGCGGTTTCGAGGACTGAGCGTTGATGGCTCGACAGTAAGCCATTGGTAGAGAGCTCTTTGCTGATGTGGATGCGAGCCTCATTTGCTGTCTGTGGGCTATTGTCGACATCCTGAGCTGGGGCTGGGGCTGGCACATCTAGCGAGCTGGATGTCCTCTGTCTCTTTGCTGGTCGATCTGAAGTCGCTTCAATAGTTGGCACAGCAAAGCTATTTACGGTCTCCTGCTCCTGTGCCAAACTTGGGCTACGATGGACACTTTGAACAGAATGTTCGAGATTTGAGAGCCGTTCTACTAGAGCTTTTATTTTCTCGTCCCTACACATGATCAGAGCCGAAGGGTAATGATAGACTGGAGCACCTGGACAAAAGCAAAGCCTCTACACAGCCTAATTTGGTCGCGGGACAGATGATTGCTTACGTTCGAACTTTGGGTCGCGGGACGCGCTTGTGCCGATTGCGCAGACATTCAGCCTTGGCCGCTACACAGTTTGCGCATGGCTCTTTGCGATCGCATTTCACCTGGTGTTTGTCAATGCTTGTGTACAAATGCAGGTACCCACATTTAGGGCAGACCTTCCGAGCATGGCATAAGTCACATGCGGGCACACCTCCGTGGGCAATCCAGTTCTCTTCCGGCATTTGGTAATCGTCGAAGTAGCACAGTGGAGTATGCAACAAAGAGAGTAACCTCCGACTCTAGACTCGCTGGTGAGGATGGTTCGGAGAGCTTGATGTTCGGAGCTCTTGGCAGTATTCGGAAAGGGTACGACCCGAGGTCCGAACGTGAAGGACGCCATCGTCGCATGTTGCCCAACCTACCCAGGTTTGCCTTGTGCATGGGAAATTCCGCGGGAAGTTACGCATTCTCATCAAGACCAGACTGGATGGCTAATAAGTTAGGGGTTCGGGAGGCGCAATAATAGTGCCGAACCGCTCTGTCCGTAAGCAATGGTCACGACGGTTGTCAAAAGGCCCTTTTTCTCGCTGACGCTGACGTTGTTGATACGAAGGTAAGGGTGTCCGTGTTATCGCAAAAACAATTCATCAAACAAGCTTCGTAGGCTGCGCGTACTTTGGGGTCTAGGACGTTGCCCTATCACGAAAACAGAGCTCGCGAAGAGCTGGATAAACCCGACCTAAAGCATGGTAACCTTGAAAGACGAGGATTTCTTCGATCTGGCGTCTCAGCACACGGAAACATGCAACTCTTTGAAAAACAAGTGCGACAACCACGCCAATGACTTGCAGCGAGTCCACAGCGCGTGGCATAACATGTGTGCAACAGTCTCCAGCCGCTTCAGGAAGGGATCGATACACATTCCACCGCTTCCCCACGGATGCTCCCGCAGTAAGACTAACTTTCTTGGGGCGGAATTGTTGGGTTGGCCAGAATTTGGATAAAACGCCCGAAAACGATTGAGAGAACAAGCCGCGACAGAGCAACCGTCAGCGATGCGATGCCATTGGGCGAGCGCACAGTTGCAGCGCCGAGTGAGGAGGATGGTACAAGGTTGCTGTGTAGGCGTGGGATAAGGCGGTTGTGCAACACGACTTAAAGAATTGGCAAGTTGCACGAATGTCATAGGAGTTCTCGAAGGAGCAAAAGTGCAGTCAAAGTTTTGAAGGATTCGGTATCTATTACCCCATCGGTTCCACCACAATGGAAACGAAGCCATGAAAATTGATGAACCTGCCGCGCCGTGGGATGAATTAGAATGGCAAACATCGTTCACGTTTTGCCTATGGTAGTTGACTGGAGGCGACTTGGACCATCGGTGTGCACTGCATGTGTAACGTCTTTACGTGGCGTGGGATGTCGTGGTTGAGCTTGGTACGCGTCCTGCAGCACCATTTGACATACCGTCTCATGTGACAGCGCGTTGGACTAGGGCGCGTGCGATGCAAGTATCGTGAATGGGCAGCGCGAAACTAATGCCTTGTTCACGCACCGGGCTCACATGAAGACAGTTGAAGGTGATTAGGTAGGGCGAGACAGAGGGTTTGTCGCACGAACAGAGGGTGGCGTATGTGGCGTACTCGGGTCAGCATTGACCTCAAAGTTGAGGTGAGAAAGCGTCGCGGTGGTCATGCATCAGGGAAGAATCACAGACGGTGAGATGGAAAAGGATGCGGGTGAGGCTGGCACTCAAATACCAACGAGGCAGTTGCGTCTTCCCACATCGAAGACGTCGTGCAGAAGGAACGACGGGCATTGGGTCGGTTCTGGTAGCAACACATGCTGTGAAGCACAAGTGCCGGGTGGATGAGTGCAGCCATGGATTATACATGGCCGCCGGCTGGCTTCGCATTGAGTGAGTTTGCCACAATCGGGCGACAATCTGGCTACTCAGCGCGCTGGCAAAAGAAGGCGGTTCCAAAGTTGTTCTGCGGTGATGCGATGGCTCTGAGCAGGCCAATCAGATAAGCGAACCCCAGGCTGCGTGGGGTGTATCAGGAAGTCGCGATAAGGAGCGGAGGATCACAGCTATTATCGTGCATGGACGTCTACAAAGCTTCTGGTACGGGCTATCGAAGGGTGACGGTCGTGTCCACGGCAGAGTGCACGCGTGCCGACCTTGGACGAGCAGATGCTATGACGAAGAAGTGTTACAAATGGCCTCAGGCCTGGTGGCTCGGCTCGTGTGGGGTTTCGCTCACCGTCAAAGGGCGTGGAGACGCGCGCATATGTGGTGCTGGGCAGCGCTGCCAGCAACAATGCTCGGTCCGTGGCCGCGATAAAGCGTGGTGAGCAGGTGTCGAGAGGGCTGCAGGGCATTGCGGCTGCAGCAGCTCAGGCACGCAATAAGAGAGCAGATGGGCCTGCGGCGAATCCAAGGCCGTCTCGGGGCTCCCACGCTGGCCGTGTCATTGGCGCGTTTTCTGGCTGAAGGCGTGAGTCTTATCTCTTACTCCTGGCTCGGCGGCCACCACACACACCCCAAACTCCAGCTTCAACCGCACCCGCAACAGCACAGCACTGTCCCCGCCGAGGACAGGGCTGGCCACGCCCGGCGCGGGAGCTAGTTCCAATGCCAAAAACAAAGAGTACCTGCACATCCCATGGGCTCCAAAACCTGAGCACCACCGCCCTCACGCTCCCTACCGCTGCCCCAAAAGTCCCTCCCACCCACGGGTGCACAGGTCCTGCCCGTCCTTTTGATTGTGCCACCTTCCATTCGGATGCTCCCGCGTGCACCGCCTGTCTGGCACGGAATCTAGGTATGCCTTGATTGCTTATCTTGTGCACTGTATATTGCTAGAGCCTTGCCCCAGCTAACCCTCGTACCCAAGGCTCTTTGGCTCCTGGCTCCGTCCCTACTGCAGTGCAGTCCGCATCCATATCCACAGTCGTTCTTTCCTAATACACAAAGACCCTCGAGACCCCCTCTCTCGGCCTTCCATGAGCCACCCGTCACCCATACAACAACCACGCTACGACCACCACCTCGGGTCGACTCCTGATGTTCCATAGCAGCACTCAGGCCCCCGTCCATCTGCCTGCAGAGCCCGCGCCTGGCGACGAGGCACAGCTCCCGCGCGGAGAATGCGGCTTCATCATCCCCCCGTCTGAGGGCAATGGCGCCCGCCAGCGTTGCCCTTGCCGTAGCTTCTATCCAGATTCCCTCATCCGCTCTCGCTGTGGGTGCGGACACCAGGCCTGGAACCATGAGGCTCAGCCAATCTCGACCGTGTCAATGGAGGCATACCTACATGCCGTAGAACAAATGAAGCGACTGAAGCAAGAGGTGCAGCGTTTCGAGACGCTCGAGCAACATTTAAAGCAGGAGCTGTTCAGAGAGCGTCTGGCTCGAGAAGAGCTGGTACGGACAAACCATGCAGTACAAGCGCGCATGTACGAGAATATGCAACTTCTCAAACTCTCCATTGACGACAGGGTCGAGGCCGTGGTAGACAGAACAACGGAGCTCAGCGACCAGATCAAGGTGCAGGGCGAGCGCCTGACCATGGTCGACGAATTCAGCATGGATTTGGAGAACCGGGTCGACCGAGTGGAGCAGTTTAGTGGTATGTCGCGAGACGTAACACCCGCTGCTTCCACGCCAAAAGCACATCTGTCAACCCCAAAGGCCTCTCCTGCCCCACCAATGCCGCTCATGATGCAGTCACAGCATACTCTTGGTCAACTTCCGATCCGAACTGATAAGAAATACCCTCTGTCGTGGAGTGTTCGCGTTGTTTTCATTCCGCGCAAGTCGCAAAGGTTCGCATACGATCCTGACAGCAATGGCTACCGGCGATGTGCCTCACGCAAGCTGTTGCAGAACCTCGAGTTCCCCAGCCAGGACAGCTCCTGTTTTGCGAATGGCATCGAGACTGCCTTCAAGGGCGTCTTCCGTGGTAGACCCTGGATGCCCATGACCGGCCATCGCCCAGCTGACGAACCTTTCGGTCGCATGGCGCTGACGCTTCTACCACCCGATCTCGTTCACCGCGGTGTATGGGACTATCCTTTCCTAGAGGATCACTGTATTGCGCACGACAAGATGCAGGGAGACATTCTCTACATCACTCTGCAGTATGAAGACGTCACCTGGAACGAGATTCGATTTCTACCCTCAGTTACTGGTGTCGACGAGACTTGCTGGGAACACGACGATGAACTCGACGGTACTGCTAAATACAAGAGCTTGGACTCAGAGATTATGTACGATTACCAGGATCCTCCTCCTACTTATTCATCTCGAACTCACTCCATGGCGACTAGGGCGCCCTCGGGACTGGACGTCCTTGCCAACTCCGCTGCTATGCTGAGTCCGATCGAGCGCGCTCAAACGGCATCATCTGTTCATTCCTCCAGACTGAGTCCTCTTAGTCCTCTGCAGCGCGCGCCAACCCAGTCATCGAGCCATTCTAGCCACCCACGTTTCTCTTCCGAGCGTAGCAGCCTTCGCAGCTTCGATACGGAAACCACTGATGATGAGCATCGTGACAAGAAACCCAAGCTACGGTCGAAGCAGAGCATGCCCAACGTGAATGGCAACGGTCATGCACAGCAGCCAATGTATGTCTCGGGCCGGTCCAAGCGTAAGATGCCAGTCAGGGAAAAGGGCCCCAAGGAGCCCTTACACTTCAACGTTGCTGGTGTTGCAAAGGGCGGACTCAATTTTCTGCATCCTCGTTCTTCCAAGGGGAAAGAAGCGGCCCACAATCCATGAGGCAATAACGTTCGGTTTCATATTTCCCATATGTACAAGGTTTCTTATTCATACTTGGTACAGGCGTTCACGAGTAAAACCTCGCTTGTTTTTTTCTTTTAACTAGGATACCCATTGGCGTTGTATAGTGCGATTGGATGCGTCAGCTTCACAGCGCAAATTTCTCAAGTGCGTTCTAGGTCTCACGTTCGTCTCATGTTACCACCAGCCACAAGACGTAGTTAAGAATCTCGGGTTACGCAATTTCTCTTCTCGACCATAGACGATTCCGAAGACAAAATGCTAGCTTCCATGTCAAAAATATGCAATCTTTTAGTAACCCGAGCAACGAAAGCAATAACCTTTCCCCTACTGGGATGACGCTTACTAGCCTCTGTTTCCGGAAAATCATCGTGCGCTCAGACGCAAGAAGTCTGTTAAAAGAGATGCTTGGTTGTGAGTACTCCGATACCGTATCGCTTCGTACCACCCGGCATTGATAACCCCCATTCGGTATCCACCAGCCAAGACGGCGTGCAGGGAAAAACATGTAACGCAGGGCCTTGAAGAGTAATATGCGTGTCCGACTTTTTACTGCTTAGCTTTGAGCTTGATACATCCGGAAAGTACCATTGTTAATTGATGGCGAAGAAACACCACAACTATAACGCCATGATTGTCGAATTCGGGGCATGTATAATTCCCGCTCAATGCACGAAAGCATGACAGACTTATATGTGACCAGCGACCTGCCAAAATGCCAAATCGGTTGAGTTTTGCGCCCTATACCCTCAAGGATGTCTTCAACCTTACATGGCGACTTACAGTCGATTACTTGTAGGTAGATTCTTTTTCCATCTTGTATAATGAGCTCAATGCTTGGTGCCACAGAGGCAGCAATATGACTTTCATCTATCCGAATTCTTTCGTTCCGCTTGTCGTAATTGAATCCGGCAATACCAATGAGCGCTCCTACATGCTCTCAGACCGCAACAGTTCTACGAAGCCGCTTAAGATAAGCCATAAAAGCGAAGCACTACGTACGGTTCATAATCGAAGGTCATTAGAACAAAGAGTATCCTGTCAAGTAAATTTGCCTCGACTGACTCGGGCTCTGGCTTTTCAGAAACGCTTGCTGTCACCCCAAACAATATAACTTCCTGATGCAGAACTTCTTTTGTGTGAAATTAAGTGCGACAGGAATTTGTGGATACGAGATCAGCAGTTGAGCTTCTATCACGGCTTCACTAAGAGTAGGTGGTCTGGAAACAACTCCGATAGACATGCCGTTCTTGCCTGTATCATAGTAGATGGAAAGGGTAGTGGCCAAAACAGGCACAAGATGGTAGACTCTCACGCTACGCTTAATCTCACATTCTAGACAGATGCTCTGTCTGCTTATGGGTGAGTGATTAAGCGAATACAGCTCGCACGGAATAGCTCATACTACGCTGGACTATGAAGACACAAAACACCGATGGATTTATCTTGATACTTCAAGAGCCTAAACACAGCAAAGATTCCGGTGTGCCAACATTCTAGGTAGTCCAGGGTAGCAAGAAGTGATAGCATGAAATGATACTCTGGCATAGGAGGAAATGCAAGAAAGGCCCAAATCTTTCAATCTTGGTTCTACTAGGGGAGCTAGACCCGGTTAAGGAGGTTGTCGTGGAAGTTTTGGTAGTCCGTGCCGGACATACGAAACCCCACCTCATTCCTACAAATGAGGAGAGTTCGACTTCAACTACGAGAGACACCTTGCAATACATTGGTTGTGCGGTCTTTGTTTTTAACGATCAGGAAGCACCGTGCCTAAATACTACAATCGACCCGATCATTGGATTGGAGCTTCACAGATCCAATCTCCATGTTCATAGTGGCACTATCTTTCTATATCTCTGCTTAATCAAAGATTTTATGATTGAGAACGATCGTTGTACTGTGAACCAAATTCCAGAGTTGGAAAGGATCGATATTGGGTTCTGCAGTTCCGGCACGAGGGCTATATGATTGTTGTCAGAGACCAGTACGGTCAGACTGACTTGAAGTCACCGAGGTATTCAGCGATCAAAATTTCATGTTTCGTGTGGTTCCGTAGAAGAATCGTGCACTTGGATCATCTTTGATGCTCGTTCTCTGACAGTGCCGGATACGATAGGGGTGTTGCCGACACTACAGTCAACAAAATTCCTCTGGGTTACTCAGGTAGTAATTACTACATGAGAGAGACGAGCTTCTTCGTACCTAAGTGTGCATGGCAGTGGATCAGGCAATCCGCCCCTGATTAGGTCGTTACCAAGTGCGGGGAACTTCCCCCGAACTTCACTCCACTTTCCCTACCCACGCGCAGAAACTTTCCAAGTTTTCTAGCATCGCGATTAATGCTACTTGTACAGAAAAACTAGATGATAGAAGCTCACCGATAAATTATCGCAGGTTTGATGTCAACTGCCATCTTCACGGATCCTTCCGATATCGCATGGCGACGGGCCTTTTCTTATCATGTCGTATCTCGGATGAACCCCTCCAATCCTCCAATCCTCCATGCCGATCCCTCTTTTGGGGTCGCTGCCGAACCACTAAAGACCCCAGCTTCTGCGCGCGACACGAGGCGACATAATCGGTATTGGTCAGAAAGAGCAGGGAGTTTATCAGAAGGACCATGCGCAACGTGAGATAGACAGCGGAGAATGTTACCTTGCACTCGCTACCGCCATGTAACGCCTGGGATATCCGGCTGCGTTAGTGTGTAGCCTGAGGTTGCACGTAACTCCACGGGATGAATGCAGTTTCTATTGGTTTTATAATCGCAGTTACTAGCTCATGGTGATCGTACATAAGACAAAGCAAGCAATCGGATTCTTCGACGTCGAGTCGCATCGCACCTTCTTCCACGACCTTCCTAGAAGCGCATACAGATTGCGTCGCTCCCGAGTTCGACATCTCATCTAGGTTCTTCAATATCTGAACGCGTTCTCGACATCTTGAATTATCAATATGTCGACGAACAAAGATCCTGAGCTCGCGAAAGACGGCCTCGAAGTCACGGCCTCCCTATCCTCGTCCAAAGATGCCAACGCACCTGTACCAGTCGAAGGAACGACCGAGCATCTGCCTACATATGAGCACGAGAAGGCTCTGACGTGGAAGTTTGATCTCAGGATTCTGCCCATGCTGGCTGTCATGTATCTCTTCAACGCGCTCGACAAGGGCAATCTAGGCAACGCAAAGACGGACGGCATGGACAAAGATCTTGGTTTCGTGGGCAACCAATACAACATCATGCTAAGTATCTTCTACGTACCATATGTCATCTTCGCGCCACCGATTGGTATGCTGGGAAAGAAATACGGGCCGCATCGTGTGCTGCCGATCATGATGTTCTGCTTCGGTAGTGCGACTCTGCTCGCTGCTAGCGTGCAGAATTGGAGTGGTATGATGGCTCTACGATGGTTTTTGGGTGAGTATTCGATTTGAAAGTGTGCATGGATGTACAACTAACGTTACACAGGTATGGCTGAGTCTGCATTCTTCCCATTGGTCATCTACTACTTGACCACCTTCTACCGTCGAGGAGAGCTTGCCAGACGACTGGCATTATTCTATGCCGCTTCCAATATTGCAAACGCATTCAGTGGACTGCTCGCTTTCGGTGTATTCCAAATCGAGTCAAAGCTTGACTCGTGGCGTTACCTGTTTATTATTGAGGGAGCACTCACAGTCTGCTTCTCCTTCTTCGCCTACTGGTACCTCCCCAAGAACGCCTTCGAAGCCAAATTCCTCAATGAGTCAGAGAAGCAACTCGCATACACGCGTATCCAGATCGACTCTTCATCGGTCGTTGACCAAAAGTTCAATCTAAAAGACGCTCTTGGTATTTTCAAAGAGGCATCAACCTATGGCTTCCTAGCCATTGAAATCTGTCTCGGTGTACCGCTGCAGTCCGTATCGCTATTTCTGCCACAGATTGTCGCGCGACTAGGATACGATCACATCAAGACGAACCTTTATACTGTAGCGCCCAACATCGTTGGAGCAATCGTTCTTCTCATCTTGGCTTTTGCCTCGGACTTTACTCGTCTCCGCTTCCCGTTCATCGCTCTCGGCTTTCTGCTCACATTCATCGGCTTCATCATCTACGCCACCATTGACGTAGAACAATCCCTTACCGTTGCCTACTTCGCCTGCTTCATGATGACATGGGGTACATCTGCACCTTCCGTTCTCCTCTCCACATGGTACAACAACAACGTCGCCGACGAGAACCGGCGTGTAACCCTTACCTCGGTTGGTGTGCCGCTGGCAAACTTGATGGGTGTCGTTAGTTCGAACATCTTCAGGCCACAGGATGCGCCAGAGTACATCCCTGCGCTGGCGACTACTGCAGCTTTCGGAGCGACTGGATGTTTGTGTGCAGCGCTGCTGGGTGCCTACATGGTTGTAGACAATAAGAGGAGGAACGCGAAACAGGGCGTCAACCACACTGCTAGGGATGTTTCAACCGAGAAACTGAGAGATGGACCCAAGAACCCAGACTTTAGGTGGTTCTTGTAATTTGGATTGGAGAGTCTCGTCGCACCCGATATGTCGTTATTTTAGTTCAAAAGTACTTTGCCATTTCAGGTACAGAGCGCGAACTATCGCATAGACCTAGATACCCATTGAATTTCATAGTTGTGTCTTCAAAAAGGAACACAGGCGATGTGCACTGATCCGATTGCGGAAATGCTCCTTAGGCACCGTGACTGACCAGGTCACGCGTCCCCATCACCCGAACGGGCAGTGTGAGACAGTTTGGAATAGCGACGGCGATTCCGACAGGCTAGGGATGCTTTCCGTTGCAAGAACCACAGACGTGTCGGACTACAGGTAGAGTATGCGCGGGGAGTATTGAATGAATGAAAAGAAGCAAGAGTGAATAGAAACTGGGGAACAGAGACGCAGCTGCAAGGATGCTTCTATTGCAGAGACGGTCGGGAACGCAGCCGGACGTTAGCGCCATCTCTTATCGCCGAGGCGCATCAGTCGTCACGCAGCCTCACGCGCCTCACTCGGCCATCAACCGTCACGGGTCGCAGCTCAGAGCTGCCTAGTACCTTGCCGTCGCTGCCTCGATCTCGACTCTGTTATCCCTCCACCTCATCTCCCCCCGCATTCCATCTGGACACAGCTTGCGTTCTTGTCCACAACCCATCACTTTGCGATACCGCGTCCGATAAGCGTTGCTGAGCTCCGGAAGCTCGACTCATCTCCATCATGGCGGTCAAAGCTGCAGTGCCGTTCTTGGTGGCTATGATGCTGTTGACGGGTGTGTGTAACACACTGCTAACCAAGTACCAAGTACGTAAAGCCCTCCGTGCAGCTCCCCTGTAGCCAAATGCTGACTGCGCGCAACTAGGACATGCAATGCGTCAACAACTGCGACTCCCCTTCGCCGAAACATCGCGACCATTTCGAACAACCTGTCCTGCAGACCCTTCAGATGTTCATGGGTGAAATGGGTTGCTGGCTGGTGATTGGTGTCTTCCAACTCTACCAGCGGTATGCCAGCGCAAAGGCCGGCTACGAGGCCATTCCAGATAATGAAGGGTCAGATGACAGTGAAACGGGTGCTGTCGCCAACCCGTTGAGGCCCGCACATCCCGATGACGAGGGCAGAATACCGCTCGAGGGACGCAGCATCTTCTTGTTGGCGCTTCCGGCCTGCTGCGATATTGCCGGAACCACGCTCATGAATGTTGGCCTGCTGTTTGTCGCTGCTAGTATCTATCAGATGACCAGAGGCGCATTGGTCCTTTTTGTCGGTTTGTTCAGCGTGTGGTTCCTCAAGCGCCATCTTGGTCTCTACAAGTGGTTCTCGCTCTTTGTTGTCGTAGCTGGTGTCGCTGTCGTCGGACTCGCAGGTGCTATCACCAAAGATGACAAAGCTTCGCCCGGTCATCAATCGATTCATGATGAGGCAACCGGCTCAGTTGGTGTCGACGCGGCGACTTCGCAGGCCGCCATGACCATTATCGGTGTCCTGCTTATTGCTGGTGCGCAAATCTTCACTGCGACACAGTTCGTGCTTGAAGAGAGGATCATGGAGAAGTATGCTATGGAGCCAATTAAGGTTGTAGGCTGGGAGGGTATTTTTGGCTTCTTGGTTACGCTCATTGGCATGATCATCCTACATTTCGCCATCGGAACTGGATACTTCAACGCCAGAGAGGGACTGTACCAGATGACGCACTACCGTGCCATCGCAGTGTCCTCGCTGTTGATCATGGTCAGCATTGGGTATGTCTTCTTCCATTCATATCCTCAATCCTCGCTAACATGTTGCAGTGGCTTCAACTTCTTCGGTCTATCCGTAACTCGGACCGTCTCCGCTACTTCGCGCTCCACGATTGATACTTGCCGCACACTCTTTATCTGGATCGTGTCGCTTGGCCTTGGTTGGGAGACGTTCAAGTGGCTTCAGGTTGCGGGTTTCGCTCTGCTAGTGTACGGTACCTTCTTGTTCAATGACCTCATTCGTCCGCCGATCAAGGCATGTGTGGAAAGGAAGAACGAGCCCCTGCTACCTGAGGGCCCCATCGAGCATCTCTAGCATGTGAAGGGAGGAGGTGAAGGGAGGAGATGATGGCGCGGCGGCGCTTTGGGAAGACTGAGACTGGGCTTGGCATTGACCGGCGTTTGGGAAACTCTTGCATGCAGTTACCGAATATTATATTTTATACCAGGTGAAATTATTATGTGTACTGCTTGACGCTTTCATGATTGGGGGACCAGATGCTGCTATCTATGAGCCTCTTCGTATGATGAATGGATGTGGTCCGAGCTTTAGCGCCCACTTGCTTCGCTTAGCATTTTGGTCGCTCTCTCACGGAAATCAACTACGACTTCAATAACAACGGCTCGACTTTTCTGAACACCCACGCCCGGAGTTCAGATACGCCCTTCCACAGTTCGACAAAATGGCCACCACTCAAACCGCAATGTGAGTTTACCTGCACGCCATCGCATGGCAAAGACGCGCAACTGGGAATGAGTACTGACGGCCTGCAGCTCCAAGAGGAGAAAGTTCGTTGCTGGTACGATATACCCTCCCTACAAGTAGAAGACGGAGCATGCAAGAGAGGGGCATCTTGGGTCATTGCAGCGTGGCATAGAACCCACGAGGCTCAAGACGTCGAATGCGAGATATGAGGGGCATTGCGCACACAGACAGACCGGTCGCTAACATCACCTCCTACAGACGGTGTCTTCTACGCCGAGCTGAACGAGTTCTTCCAGCGCGAGCTGGCCGAGGAGGGCTACTCCGGCGTCGAGGTCCGCGTCACCCCCACTGTCACCGACATCATCATCCGCGCCACACACACCCAGGAGGTTCTTGGAGAGCAGGGTCGCCGCATCCGTGAGCTCACCTCGCTCATCCAGAAGCGATTCAAGTTCCCCGAGAACTCCGTCTCCCTCTACGCCGCCAAGGTTCAGAACCGTGGTCTCTCCGCCGTCGCCCAGTGCGAGTCCCTCCGATACAAGCTTCTCAATGGTCTGGCCGTCCGAAGGGCTTGCTACGGTGTCCTGAGGTTCATCATGGAGTCTGGCGCTAAGGGTTGCGAGGTTGTTGTTTCCGGAAAGCTCAGGGCCGCCCGTGCCAAGAGCATGAAGTTCACTGTAGGCATACGCACATGGGATACAGTAGGAATTGGCATACTAACGTCATACAGGACGGTTTCATGATCCACTCCGGTCAGCCCGCCAAGGACTTCATTGACCACGCTACCCGCCACGTCCTGCTCCGCCAGGGTGTCCTCGGTATTAAGGTTAAGATCATGCGCGGCTCCGACCCCGAGGGCAAGGCCGGCCCATCCAAGACTCTCCCCGACTCCGTCACCATCATCGAGCCCAAGGAGGAGCAGCCCGTTGTCCAGCCCATGTCGCAAGACTACGGCGCCAAGGCCATCGCTGCTCAGCAAGCCGCAGAGCAGGCCAGGCAGGCCGAGCAGGGCGAGGGCGAGGCCCAGCCAGCTGGTGGTGAGGGTTACTCTGAGGAGCAGTAGGTTGATCATTTGCTGCGGGCGCAATGAGGTTACGAAAAGGCATTTAGCGGAAGGATATGATGCCATCACGAACCCTGACACATCTTCCTTTGCACATTCGGAATGGACTGGGCTGCTTTTTGACTAGGGAGGGAAAGGAGTCTGCACTGCTTCACTGCTATGTACTCAATGAAACCACCCAAACATCAAAGATGGCTTGACCACCCGAAATGTGTTCTGACCATTGTCATTGCTTTTTAATACTTTTCACTTTCATGTGTTTTTTGTTCAACTCGTTCATATTGATACGTGGGTGAGTTGCGATCACACGCGAACACTTGGGAGTTTGTTTAATGTTCCTGATATAGTCTTGCTGATGTGCTAACGCGTGTAATATTTACAGTTTTGAAGCGACAGAGAATGGTCACTCAGATGCTGCCGAAAACGGCCAGACTACTCATGACCTTGCCGTCATCCCCAACCATGAGGTTCCACCCACAACTGCTACCCAGCCCTGGGTTCTCAATCCAAGCTGGCTCCCAGTAGAAAAGACCTGTACCCTTACCGTTTGGAACAGCAGCCACACGCTTCGCAACCTCCTTCATCCACTGCGTCTGGCCATCTACACTGATTGGAATGCTCTTCACATCCGCAGGGAAAGCAGTTGATGGGTTAGGGCAGTAACTCGGCCAATTTGTCTCAACAACCATGACCTCCTTGCCATACTTTTTCGCCATATTGTTCAAGCTTGTGCTGAGCGCAGATAGCGTGGCAGCGCTGTTGTAGAAGGGGTAGTAGGATACACCCTGGACATCATAGTCTGCGGCCGACAGCCCACCACCTGATCCTAGCACGAGGTCGTACCACCACTGCTGTGTCTCCCAGTTCCAGCCATTGTCTAGATGGATCATGATCTTGGGCTTGGGGCTCATGGAGGACTCTTTGATGGCTTTGGATGCTGATTTAAGTAGCGCAGCAACGTTCTTCGGTCCATCGGTGCCAGAGAGTTGGCCAATAGGGAACAAGAGGCCGGGTGTGATTTCATTGCCGATGCTAACGAGATTGAGGGTGATGCCGTTGGTGGAGAAGGTATTGATCACGTTCTTGGTGTAGTCGTACACCTGCTTGATGAGGGCCTCGCGATTTAGCGATTTCCACGCTGCTGGTACGACTTGTTTGCCTGGGTCGGCCCAGTTGTCGCTGTAGTGGAAGTCGAGGTAAATGCCTAAACCGGCCGCTTTCGCGCGTTTGGCAAGTTTGAGGTTGTAATCGAGGTTGTAGTTCCCATCTGAGGGGTTTACCCATATGCGTTGGCGAACAGTATTTACGCCGCTGTTTTTGAGAATGGTCTCAAGGGGCTGGACCGTACCAGCCGCGTTTTTGTACTTTTTGCCGGCTGCTTCCTCGATAAGAAGGGAAGACCAATCTGCGCCTTTGTAGGGCAGGGCGGCGAGTGCCGCACTGGCAAAGAGGAGAAG
The DNA here is from genome assembly GCF_004154835.1 of Alternaria arborescens. Lineage (NCBI taxonomy): Eukaryota > Fungi > Ascomycota > Dothideomycetes > Pleosporales > Pleosporaceae > Alternaria > Alternaria arborescens. The sequence continues at coordinate 71,780 of NW_021167889.1, read as the reverse complement.
AGACGTAAACCGCATCGCGAACGAGGATGATCGATGCTGAAGATGGGATGCCTCTCAACCACCCAAGAACCAGCAGCTATATACCAGGACTCATCATATAACCCGTCACTGGAGAGCAACGTTTGAGAATGGCGGACAGACCTCTACATGCGGCAACACATCCCCTTCAATTTACACCGTCAGCCATTTGCATTTGAACGTGACACCGAATGATCAGTCTAGAAGAGTGAGAAATAGTACTTCCTCCAATAATAGCCGGCGCCGGTATACCAGGCGTGGTTTCGAAACATATGAAATGCCGAAGCGAGCTTTGCCGTGTGGGGCAATTGAACCGGGGTAATGACATAAAGCTCCGGGGAAATCTAACTAGAATTGCCGCAGAACACGTGGGAGTTGGTGCGGAAATGCGTAAAACGGAGGAAATGAGTTCCGGATCAAGTAACTCAAGAGGAAATACAGGCTAGTAATTATGTGGTGTCTCGTTTGCGCAATGTACGTTGTGGTAAGAAAAAAAAAAAGAGAGCATGACAGCAAGGATCCCGGAAGAAGTGCAAAGATGGCCTGTGGGTGAAACAGTTGAGAGATATACAGGACATGAAAGGACGGTTAAGAGTATTATCTATACAGTAAACCTACAGGACAAGATGAACAAAAGTGAGATGGTTGCTTTACTGATCGAAGTTCTTGATCTCGGGCATCATGCCCAGACCCTTGCCTTCCTGTTGTGTTTTACCCTCGCCCTCGATGACACCTCCTGCCTTACGCTCGTTGACATGCCTCCGGAGCAAGCTCAGAATTTCACTACCCTTCCACCTGCTAGGCACAGGCCTATACGCAGGCTTGAAAGTGCCGACCGTCTGCGCCCATTCACCCTCTCCAGGTTGTCTCTTACGCTCGTCCTTCTCAGGCAACTTCGTCTGTGCCGTTGCATCCATGCCCTGTGCGTTGGCGGTAGACATTGCAGAGCCACCGCCCTCGGCTGTCTCGTGGGACGTGGGTGTGGGCTCTTGAGTTGCCCAGTAGTAAATGTCCCAGTCGTTTTCGTCGAGGAAAGTGTCGTACTGCTGCATCAATGAAGGAGACATGGTGCTTAGGTGGGCGTCGGCGAAGGTGCTGAGAAGGAGATCACTTTCTAGGGTTCCCCTCTTGCGGCTCTGATCTAATTACTCGTTAGCCATGCTTCGCCCAGGTACCGATGTTGTATATGCGGTGAGGAATAGGAGATGGGCAATGTATGAACGGACATAATAACCTCGCACGCATAGTGTTGGGGTCTTCTCCAGTCCTGCGAATAGGCTCGACCTTGAACTTGGCGCCTTCCATCTCGCCAACACCTAGTTCGCTGTTTGCCCCGCTGACGTCCTGATCCTTGCTGCCCTGTGTTCCGCCCGTCATGCGCTTAGTGTTCTCAGGCACAGAGTCTTTAGGTGTGAATTTGCTGTCGGCATTGGTGATCAATTCGGGCGGGGCAGCGTCTTCACCAATCGAAGGCATTTCATTGGCAATAGTAGAGGTGGTGTTGGTAAGGTGAGGGTTCAGCGGCCTCTCGATTTGGTATTTGCGGTACGTCTCGGAGGTGTCGTTGGTGCGCTTGTTGAGGGCTTCAAACTCATTGTGGCGGATAGTGGAAATGCTGAAAGTACGGCATTGGGTGCGCTGGAGGGAGAAGAGGGCGCGCGTCGAGCGAGCAACTAGTCTTGAAGATGCCATGGTGCAAACAGTCCGTCGTGAGGCCTCAATTGACGTTTAGACAGATTGTACAAGGTGGGCGATACCGAGGGCTGTGGAAAACGTCACCGGGCCAAAGCTCCTGAATTACTAAGCCGAAAATGAACCCTGTGATCGGCTCGTGAAGTCTATTACTCCTACACATCACCCAATAGTATTTCAGCCGTTCCATGTGTAAAATTTCGCACCATAATCGATGCAATCCAACACAACACGTGACATGCAAAGCTGCCATGTTGTCGCTCTACTTTTACATGATAGGCTCTCATAGCAATGCTTTCGCCGCTACTGTACAACGTCGCCAGAAGAAGCCAGTCGAGCTTGCATGTAGCGAGCTTTCGCTATACTACTCGGGTGTGAAATAATGTAGTGAGAGATTTTAGGACCGTGCTTTAGGCAGTGTATAGCCGCCCAGGTCGTTGAAGAACTTGCCGCCTCTCGTCATAATATCGAATATCTCCACTCCTAGCCAATCTTTCATTGCGCTTGTTCTTGCCACTTCAATCTCTCTCACCAAGTTGCCTGCGACCTGGAAACTGATATCAGCACTACTTCTTCCAAAGGGCAACTTCCTACGACGTTGTTGTAGACTCACCATCATGCTATGGCCCTGTCTCTCAGGGTGCATACTTGTGGTCACAATAGCATTAGCTACATCTGCAGTTGTATTTGCTGGCAAACCATAGTCCTTCCACTTCTCTGAGTAACCTGAGGTAATGTGCGTAGGGGTGAAGAAGGGTGCTACGACATTGACTCGGATACTGAGCTGCTGGGCAACAGTCTGTGAGGCTCGCGCTAAACCTACTACGCCATGCTTAGAAGAGACATATGAGACTACGCCAGTTCCACCGAAGTACCCAGACGTTGAGGCTATGAGTACGATCGAGCCTCGTGCACCGTCCAAGTCTAGTGGGTTCGATTTCATCGAGTGCATAGCCATCCGGAGAGCTACTCAGTATCAGAGATAGGCCTGGAAGGAATGCGTGATTCAATGGCTTACTATTCATAGTACCTTTCAGATTAACATCGATAATCTTGCCAGCTTCAACCGCCTCCATTAGTTCTCCTTGCTCGTCCTCTTCAAAGTCGAAGAAACCTTTGCTTTCCATCAGCCCTGCATTCGCAACGACGATATCCACTTGACCAAATGTCTTCTTTGTCTCCCGAAACAGGTTTTGCATGTCGCTCCAACTAACAATGTTAGTGGGGTGATAAATGGCTCGTGATGGTTCAGGTAGAGATGAGACAAGAGCATTGGCTGCCTTGCTGGAGGAAGCAAGATCGGCTACGACGATATTGCAACCATGTTCATGGTAGGTACGAGCTGTTTTCGCACCGATGCCATTGGCGCTGCCTGTGATTATGACGGTTTTGGGCTTGCCATTAGGCAGGTAGTGGCACGAATTGGTACTAGACATGCTTCCTGGTCGTACTCAGGCTTTTGCTTCTGCTTTCAAATGAGTAATCGTATGTAAAAGAGGAGAAAAACTTTTGACAATTGGAGTCGATGGAGACGGTGCTCCGTGATGGTGCTCTGGATCAAGTCCAAGTAGACTTTCCCAGGTTGCTGCTTACATGCTGCATCTACCTAGAAACCCAGTTGAGTGTTATAAGCGGACATGCCAGTTTCGGGGAGAGAGGAGCCTCTCCGTAAAGTATGGTGGTGCCTGGGTATGTCTACCCCGCATGCCTGCTTTAGAGCGACGCGCGCCGAAGCTTGAAGACGCGTCGCAGCCGCGATCGGTCCTTGTACGTGCTTCACCATCCCGACAATCGGAAGACGCAATGCCGACAGTCAGCAGATGTCCCGAGAAGTGCGTTGTTGTGCCGCTACTCCAGACTCCTCCGTGATAGTAAGAGAGTCATTATGTCGACTAGTACGATCCCAATACCCCGCGACCCAACCGATGACGAGGCTCTTGCCCTGTTCAAGACGGTAGAGGAGAAGTTTCCTTCAAGGTCGCTTGGAGGTGACAAATGGTATGTCCTTCTGGTATGGGATCATCCTCTTTACACATACAAGAGCAGTGATTAACTCTTTGTAGCTTGCGTCGATCGTTGGCGGCGGACAGCCCGGCTTCGCGCCCCTGCTCTACAAGGAGCTTATCAAGCGACCTGAATACCAGACACCCGAACACCGCCAGGCTTTGATGCGAAGAATACGTGAGACACTGTTCAAGCTCATCGTCATTGTGGGTGTGTGCAAGCCACTGGAAGCCATCTTCGACATCGATGCAATTACCAAGCCAGAGGACAAGGACTATACATTCTCAAGGTATAGGATCAGAAATCATCAGTACGCAAATGTGAAAACTGACAGCAGGGCAGAGAAGGATGGCAATGTGACGAGGCAAACTCAAAACGTGGTGCAGCATGGCAAGGTCGCTTGTACCAGCACAACCAAGAAGGCATCGATAATGTGTTAGCTTCACAGAAGGATTTTGGCATGTGAATGTCTAGCCATTCTGTAGTCTTATGCTGACGAAGCGTAGATTGGACGAGCAAGCAAATTACCTACGGACTCTATCTGTCCGATCACAGCATTCTCAATGACGTTGAGACCGAGCTCACTGTACTCAGCGGCATCATGATTCAGAATCTGCCCAGAGAAACTGCCTGGCATTTGCGCGGCACCAGGCGCATTGGCGTTAGCAGAGATGACGTTGAGACGATCCAACAATGCGTAAGACAGCAATTAATTCGTGCTTCATAGGCCATACTGACCCGGCACAGATCGAGCTTGTCGCCAATTTCTGTGGCTTACGACTGCACAAGGTACCAAGGGTCGCGGATATTGAGCATGAAGTCTAAGTCGACAGTCGAAGCAAACGAAACGTGCTATAACAGGGGAACAGAAGCTACTTCCCAGCAATCACTGGCCTGCCTAAACTTCCGATACCTGAGATTAAGCACTAATGCAATCTTCATTCGCGCAAGATAACGACTTTGTGGCAGCCAGACGCAGTGAATTGTTCTTTCCAAGAGAATCGTGCTTAGCCACGGCATACGAAAAACGTTCAGAGACGGTCAGGTGGAAAGGAAACAATAAGTACTGCTCTAATTCCATCGTGTTATCAACCAATATGTCGATGTCTCTCCGAATTTCTTTACACTTTGTTTGGTCGGTCATGCTGATGTGCTTTCACTACGAATGCAAGAGTAGAAGGTGCGCTCGATTCGAAAATGTGAAGAATTGGTATTTAGATCGGCTAATCGTGCCTAAAGACGCTCCTACATGAATCAAGGAACCCCTCTTTTGAGTCCGTCCCACCCAAGTCTAATATGACGATAAAACATGCTGAAGAGGTTTTCTATACAAGAACGTAATGATAAGACATGAGACGCCGATGGACGCCGACATGAGAGACCCGCCTGATACAAAATTGGCGTAGATGACGGCTATATGAGAATCGTGCATGGGATGGTTCCGAGATTGGTGAAGCAGGTTGAGATGCGCGTGCGCCGAACGTAGGTATCTTGGGTAAGACCTAGAGACTCTCGCTTAATTCGAAGTTGCCCTACCACCCTTCGTCCTTCTGGTTCTTGCCCTTCCCTTTCTTGGCAGCGGCCTTTTCCTCTTCGGTCATCTCAATCAGCTCCGCACCTTCAAGCTTGAACCCCTTTGCATCCACGATGTGCTCACTCGCTGAGCCCAGGTACGCCTCGTGCAATCGCGGTAGGAAGTACTGCATGACGCTGTCCGCCAGGTTCTTAGCTACAAGGCCTTTGTCGACCCAGAAATGTCGTACAAACACGCCCTTGCAACCACCCCGGTTCGCAGCCTCGGGTGCGCCATTGGCTTCGACGCAAGGGAGAACACGGATATCGTCCGGTCGGTCGTAGTCATATCGAAGATAGTTTCCAAAGGCGGCTTGTTCGTGCGCCCAATCTGTCTTCCAATGCGCGCAGCCCTTGTACTTGGTCTCAGAAGGGCATTCCGCCCAGGCCTTGTACATCTCTTGTGTCCTCTTGCTCTGTCGTGCGATGACAAATCCGGTGTTGAGGTATCGGTTGCCCTTCGCATCGTAGTTCTGCGGCTCGTTCGGGTCGATAGACATCATGGCAAGGGTATCGTCGGTCATGTTCCAGTAGTTGAGCAGCCACTCGAGAGGCAGGTGAGGGTAGTGGAACATGACGTCTGAGTCCATGAAGACAATGTATTCATGGGTCTTGAGCGCTTCCTTCATCATTGGAACCTTGACCCATGTGCCCCACCGGTCGGCGTAATCGGGTGCGCGAATGAACTTGTAATCGTAACCGTGTATTTGTGCTGCTGCATGTTAGCCGAGTCGCTCCACGTGCCAGAACTGTCGTTGGCGACCTGCCATGCGTCGTGGCAACGTACCGAACATGTAATGCCCCAGCATGCCCGCACTCAACGAGCGCATGCCCTTCCACTTCAAATGCGGGTCCATAAGCTGACCCTTATCCGTCAACGGTCGGCTATCAATGTCCAATATAAGCACCTTCTTGCCTAGCTTGCTCTTGAATTTTGGTTCCCCGGATAGTCTGTATATGTCTCCATCTTCGTCGGTAAAGTTGGCGGCGTCGATGGGGTGTAATATCGGACCGTAGAGGGCTTTTATTATTGTCGCCATCGAGACGTCATCTTTGGGTAGAGAGACATTTTGCGTGTGCGGGTACCTGTGGTGATTTTGTTAGGCACGCCTTTATGCGAGGGCAATTCAAACGTACTGTGACCGAAGGCTGCTCGGGACGTATGCAGAAGGATAGCTGAAGTAAACCAAAGCCAGCGCCATGGGTATCATAGCGGTCAATAAAACACGTCGCCATCGCCCTTGTGGCCCCATGTTGGCCAGCGATTGGTATGTGTAGTCGGCCATTGTCGCGGTTCACGCTCTGGGGTTCAGAAGCCTAGGATGACCCAAGTTCGCCTGCGCGTACGAGTCCAGAATCGCAGTCCTCGGTCTTCTGCATCCAAGTTCAGTCTTCTCCAGCGAGTCCCCCAGAAATCGTGAATCCCAACAACTGGAGCGTGCGTCGCAGAGTCTACCGCACAAAAACAAGGTGGCGTGAACAGAAGACGACAACGTATGCGAATAGCCAAAAAGTGCTGCGCCAGGTGCTAAAAAGGAGCAAGAAGAAAGGTAAGATGGCAAGTTAAGTGTCCCTCTCCCTCAAAGGAGGTGGCCGACGCCCCCAGTTTAGTGGCAGTTGTGTCAGACCCGAGTTGGTAGATCCTTGTTTCCATCCCTAAGCAATGCAGGGGCCATCACCGACTGCGTACGGTTTAGCTGCCGCGCCGGAAGGGGCTGAAAGTCTGAAACGCGATCTGGGATGCGCAACCTGTGGCTGTGCCATGTCATCCAGCGATCCACATGGAATTGCGATGGACAAAAATTGGGATGCGAATGGCAAGAGCACTGGAAAACTGCACGCTCAACTAACCATCTGTTGAGTGTTGATTCGAGCTAGATTAGATCAGTCGACATCGCATGCGCCTTTGTGGTAGTCAGCTTATTAGCTACTTTGTACACGCAAGCCTCTCGTACTCGGCTATAGATGGCAGGATCAACGCTGAAGCGGCGGTGCGGAAACATCACCATCACTCGAAACACAAGAAAGGTGCATGCTTGAAAATGCCTTATCGTATCTTTCTTCGTCTCGTGTTGCTCGCTCTTGGCTCTTTACTAGATGAGTGATTAGTCGTCTCTTGATTGTGGAAACTTGGTCATGATATGTGTGTTGGGAGCAAGGCTCGAGAATCTGTGGTACTGTGTTACGTATGGCAGGGTAATGCAGGGTCTCATCCAAACTTGTGTTAGATTATAATAACAGGGCCTGTATACCTTCAGAGTACTCTAGCGTCGCCGTTGCAATCTGTAGGGCGTCGCAAAGGTGTTCAAGCTGCACTCGGAGGGTTAGGCATCCAGCAAGCGCAATAGCTCGTAGTCTTTTGCGATACCAGGACTATTCCTCGCACAACTCTCGATAAGTGTCATCATGATGCTTACCCACTCGCGCCATCCCTCCGGCAGCGTTTCTCGCAACTTTGGGTCTGGCGACCGCGCTACGGCGTGAAACAATAGCACCTGTCCGAAGCACTGGCAACACCATCCAAATTTTATTGGTAGAGCCGACAACATCTGGGTGCAAAGCCCCATGGTAGTCGGCCAGTACATGCCCCCTCGAAGGCCCTCGCGCACCTCGTCGTACTCTGCATCACTGGTGTATGCTGGCGCGTGCAGCGCTTTGTAGAGAAATGGGCGGCCGATGTGGAATTTTGCGACGAGGTAGCGGCTTCGTAGCATGGCTTTTGCGATAACATGTGCGGGGCTGGGAGAGTCACTGGCGTTGTCATTGTCCAAGAATTGAAGAGACGGTGGGAGGTTTGCGCGCCATTGCTCGAGTTGGTGATGCATTTCGGCTGTTAAGCTGGCGCTGGGGTAGCTATCCTTCTCAGCAAACGTGTACAAACTCTGCTTCACGCGTGTCAGAATAATGCGATGAGCGGCCTGAGCGAGGAAGTGGAAATTGAAGAAAGAGTCGTCTTCATCAGTGAGCAATCCCGATATAGAAGTCTTTGGCCGTGGACATTGGGTGAACTTTGGTAGAGGCGTATCTGGCTCATAGTCCAATAGTCCACTGTGTGGAAGTAAGTCGAGTTCCTGTATAATGACAGTTTCGTACATCAGAGTACACCAGAAGAGGCGCGATAGCATGTCACCTTCCCATGTATCGTAGTCGACTGCCCCCGAACGGGTAAGAATGCTAGCGCAGCAGAGGGCTGCCCGATTCACGGTGGTCCATGAATCGAGAGGTCGCAGGATCTGGGCATAGTAGAGCGTCGAAAGCATGTAGAATTGGCCCGCTTGTATATCATTCTCGCACATGAGAAAACCGAATCGGTGTCTCGCTTCGTTGAAAAACTTGAGGCCCGGTGGGTCGTCTGCAACAAGTTCGTACCAGTCTGGGTGTTCAAAGCCAGGTCTGGCTGCAGAGTGACGCGAAGGAAGAGCGAAGTCCCCTTCCTCATGAGCTTTGACAGCTAGGCAACCCAATGCGAGCACGTTGAGCACTAGCGCAGTTTCAACATCATACCCGAATTCGTTCTCCATAGCTGTGCCTAGCGTACTTGAGAAGAAATGATACTTGTCAAGGATTGGCATGTTGCGATGAAAAACGGCAAAGTACGCATCCGCAAGTCCTTTCACTGCCGACTGTGGAAGGCTCATCAACCAACTTTCCGGGGCGGTGCCGTATGGACGATCGATGTGTATCGGTAACTGCGCTCTTCGATTCTCGATGTCGACTATGTAGTCCTCTGGAAGCTCTGCTCGAACAGCGACAAATCCAGTGGGGAGAATCTGTTGTATGGCCGGCCAGAGCGCGACACGATGCTGACTGAAGGAAAGATCCACAGCACCTTGGACTTCTATGACCGGGAAAGGACTTTTGACAGGAGTTCCCACAACTTGTGGCGACATTGCCAACTCGTGTATACTCAATTTACCGTTCTGGGAGTGATGAGATGGTATTGTTGAGACATGATATCCTGGACTGGGTTGTGAGAACAGGGTATGAGGTGATTGGTGGTCATTGATAGGTCCTGCTGGTGAGAGTGGAATAGCAGACGAAGGCTTGGGAGTATTAATTGCCGTCGTCAGATCTTCGATCTTTGCTTCCAGCCTCCGAATGGCATTGATGGCTAATGTTAAAGACTGATCTTTCTTCGTATTTCGCGGTGCCTGATAAGTGCACTCCAAATTCATGTTCCTGCAGTAACCGCATCTTGGTCGATCTTCATCACAGCGAGTCTTTCTTGATCTGCAAATGTCGCAAGCCTATTCTAGTCAGAAAATCGCTCTCGTATCTCCTTTTTTTATATATAGCCACATACCAGTGTAGCCATGAATGACCGTGGCTTTTTCAGAAAAGAGCCGTCCCCGTCCTCATGGCTTCCGCTGCGCTCACCATCATAGGATGCCTGTCGTTCTGAGTGCTCTGCTTGCGAGGAGGCTATACTGGCATGGGACCTCTTGGTCATAGCACATCAAGATGTATCTGTCGAATTCGTGCATGGAAAGCGATGAATCGTTGCCAAGGTTGCATGAGATGGCTGGGAACAATGGATTATGACTGGCAACGGAGATGAACATGCTAGCGTGCACAGACGCTACGAAGAATCCGAGCTCGGAACTTTCGTAGACTCTACATCCTTTACCATGACCTCCTCATGGTGCAACCACTCCATCAAGAGAGTCACATAACCTATTCACACGAACTCTGTAGGATTTTGCAAGAGTCAAACCGCGTTGTGAAATCGCGATGGCAGCACTTATGTGCACGGGCCTACGCAGAATTACCCACTTGCGCGGCCTGTTTCCCATCGTAGCTGCCCTTCGATCGTTCCTACGCCAACAACATGTCCATACTTCGCAACCCTCAGCTTACTACTCTGTCTCTCACAGTATCGTATCACAGTATCATCATGCTCCATCGGCATGCGGTACGAACTATGCTATTTACTGACGCTTTTCCATAGCAACCGGCACAGGCCGCTGCATTTTCCTGCGCCGCTATTCTTGCAATACTTGGGAATATACGGCTCACTAGACCCAATTCCTAGCACATCGGCTTACCGTTCATGTGTGACTTCTCTTGCTCGTGTTATCATTGGCAACCAATAATCTGTTCTTAGATCTCTTTTGCCTCTCACGCTCTCATTGTATTGCTCATCTACTTCGCCAAATGCAGTCTTTATTAGGCTGACTGTGCACTTGCCCAGAGCTGGACATGGTGTGTATCAAGCTGGCGAGCGAAGCATGGCCTTGCTTGGTTGCTGCTTGGTCCCAGTTGCTTATCTGAAGACTCACGTGTAATATGGCTGAACGATTGTCTCCACACCGTCGCTACATCTTTATCCAAGATCTTGCGTGCTCGTATGCGAGCGTTGACGGTCCGTTGTGATATTTCCGTACGTCAGGTTCGAGTAGGGCCAGGCGCGGCACGCCATGGACCTTGAATTACTCGCATCGTCGATGCCAAGCGACGACGAAGGTATCAAAAGCTTCTAGAGCTCGTAGTGCAGAGCATCGGAGGAGAATTCCAAGGTTGATCTCTGGGCTGCCGCAACATGACTCGCGGGATCTTTCCCCACGCCATCCTCCACACGCCAGCTTTCCCCACCATATCGCTCTTTCTTTCTCCGCTGAGTCACGTCTTGTACGATGCTCCCCAGCATGCGCTCCTTTCGTTGTGATCCTCCTCCCCAGCGGCGACAATGTCCTCTCCAGCACCGCCTGCTTCCCTGACGCGCGCCTCGGTCGAAGCCGCCCACGCCCTTATCAAACCGCACATCCACGACACGCCCGTCTTGACCAACACCACCTTGACCAACCTCGCCAATACTCGTCAAGCACCCGAAGCCCTGCAAGGAACACAATGGGAGGGCCAAGAGCCCGCGCACCCGAGGGTTAAGCTCTTCTTCAAGTGCGAGAATTTGCAGCGCATTGGCGCGTTCAAAGTACGCGGAGCCTTCCATGCCGTAACGCGATTGATTGAGAAAGAGGGGCTGGAGCAAGTGCAGAGGAAGGGAGTAGTCACACATAGCAGTGGTACATCTACAACCACGTCCCAAGGGGGCTCGGCGGCATGGCTAACATCAACACCAGGAAACCACGCGCAGGCCCTTGCGCTTGCTGCAAAGACCTTCTCCATCCCCGCCCACATCGTCATGCCCTCTATCTCCACGCCCTCTAAGATAGCCGGGACCCGCGCCCAGAATGCCAATATACATTTCTCCGGCTCCACGAGCACCGAACGCGAGGCTGTCGTTGCAGACGTAATCAAGGACACAGGCGCTACCCTAATTCCACCATACGACCATCCTCACATCATCCTCGGTCAAGGTACAATGGCGCTGGAGATACAAGACCAAGTAGATGAGCTGCTTGCAAGCGGTGAGAAACTCGATGCCGTCATAGCGCCCTGTGGTGGCGGCGGCATGCTAAGTGGCATCGCAGTCGCACTGCACGGCACTGGCGTACGTGTTTTCGGCGCGGAACCCAGTTTTCAAGGTGGAGACGATGCGAGGAGAGGCGTTGAAGCGGGTGAACGTGTCACCAGCGTCAAGACCTTGACCATTGCAGACGGACTTCGCACACCCCTCGGCCATCACACGTGGAACATCATCTCGAACAAAGACTACGTGCAGGCCCTATACGCCGTTACGGAGCAGAACATTAAAGATGCCATGAAACTCGTCCTGGAGAGGATGAAGTGTTTCGTTGAGCCGAGTGCCGTCGTTGGGCTGGCAACTATATTGTACAACGAGGATTTCAGGAATATGGTTCAGAGGGAGGCTGGGGACAAGACTTGGAACATTGGTGTTGTGTTTAGTGGAGGCAACACCACGATAGAGGCTATTACAAAGATCTTTGCCGAGGTACCGGAGGATAGGGCAGAGAGGCAGGAGGGTGTGCTGGGTAGAGATGGTAGGAGGGTAGCTGAGAACGTTGCGGGCTAACGATACATGAAAATCACGAAGAGAAGAGGAGATGCCAAAGAGATGGTTTGTACTTTATGAGTTACACATTACATCGTATTCATTGCGTGACATCAGAGGAATGGTCTAGAACCACTTCTTGAGTTGTCCGGGCATAACACCCAGATCTCTCTTTCCAACGATGCTGGTCTCGTTACTCTGAGGGGTCTTGGGAAGAGTAGTGAAAGGCTCCCTGGATGTCAAGCTCTCAATGCGGCCCAGCAAGAACTCGAGCTGACGGTACGCACTGCTAGGCTGATACTGCGGCACCATGTGCCCACTCATAGCCTGTTGAACAAATGTCAACTTCCTCTCTGTAATTGTCTTTCCCATGAGGCCCTTTGCGCTCAAGCTAGTCAAGCTCAGGTCGTCATGGTAGGGCACATAGAAGTCATCGACAGGCGGGTTCTGGAAACCTTGCATGCCGCCCCAGGTCATGTTTTGGATAGCCATTAGGGTACCGTTGTAGAGGAGGATGTAGTCGAGCTCGCCGTGTGCGATGACGGTGCGATCTAGGGCGTCGATAACGCGGGGGATAACCTCCCAGGAAGATTGGGGAGATGTGTCAGTGTCGAGGACGCCGTTGGAGCACTCCGCCCAGGGCTGGATGGGCGCATTGATGGCAGCTTGTACTTCGGTACGGTTGAAGTAGATTTCCGTGTTAGGAGGAAGGTAGTCGAAGGAGCCGGGGAAGCCGAGAGGGTCCCAGAGAAGAGGGCAGGTGGTGGCAATGGCGTATACGTCGAAGCAAGGGTTGGTGTAGAAGACGGCGTTGTAGATGTCTTCCCACAGTCCGCAGCCTTCGGTATTGGCATCCATGTCCGGGTATGGGAGCTTACTGGGCGGGGGGAAGGTCAGGTACTTCTCCATGTACTCGGTGTAGCCGCAGGCCTCAGAGCGGTTATGGATATCGTCCATAAAGGTCTGGTTAAAGTTGAAGAGACCAGCCCATTTGTCGACAAAGGCAACAGCGGGAATATCCTCAAGAAGAACATCCTCAGCTACACTGGGGTCGTAAAACATGATACCCTTCACATCGTAGTAGGTAGAGTCGTTTTTGCTCAACATGGCATCCGCGATGTAAGGGACGTAGCGTCCGGCGTATGACTCGCCAGTGATGTACACCTTGCGGTTCTGCAGACCGAATGTATCAACAAAGTTCTTGAAGAAGCCAAGGAATTCCTCAGCGGTCTCCTCCTGAGAGGTGGCAGTAGCATTGCCTTGGGTGAATCCAGTTCCCACTGGCTGCTCAACCCAGACCATGTTGGTGAGGTTTGCCTGAGAAAGTCAGTAAATGCAAAGAGAGTAGAAACCATAATATTAACGTACCCAATTCCAGGGGTTGTAAACAGCGGCTGGTCCGGAACCGTACTGCCATGAGATCGGTCCGTTCTCTTGAAGAAATCCTTCAAGAGATGAGCAACCTGGACCACCGTTCAGCCAGATGGTGATCTCGTCACTCGCATCAGGGTTCTCGGATGGGAAGAACCAGAAGTACAGTTCAGAGGTCTCATTAGCAGCTTTGCTGATAGGTAAAAGACCAGCGTAAGACTCGCCAATGTCAAAATCGACGTCGGGGATTGCTCCAGCAGTTCCGTTGACAGCGAAAGCTGGCAGGTGTTAGCTGGTGTTGAAAGAAAGGTAATGCACAACATACACTTGGAGGCCTCGGTAGTGATGATCTGAGTGCTCTGGCGCTTGTGGGGATGAAGGCTCGATTCTGGAACAGTCAAACGAGGACGAGGGAGCTCATTCTTCTTGCCAACAGAGCGAGCGCTTCGGGCAGAAACACTGGCTGTGAGGCCACCAACAGCGAGGAGTGAAAGAAGCTGCATCTTCGCGATCGCAGTGCCGGGATTAGTTGGAAGTCAAGCTCGTGCTGTGACTATCAGGGACCGTGAAGAAGAAACCGTGTGGGCAACTGAGCCTTCTTGAAGGAGAGGTATGGAGCGTGAGACCGACGTCACCCGGCGCCACTCTGTACGCGACGCGGCATATATCTTCCTGTACCTGGACAAACACAGATAGCTCATGGCGAACATAGCTTCAGCTCTTTACCTGATTAGGCAGGCGAGATTTAAGTCTCATGTTGATGATTACCCGAAGCATACCAGGCCAACATTCTCGCGTGCGTAGCTGCTCGTGCGATATGTCCTACGCAAGGATACTTGCTTGCGCACCATTGCGGATTAACGTAGCTAAAGATTGAAGGCAACGCGATGGTTGTTGACTCCTAAGACTGCGGCGTTACTTCCTGACGTCGGTAATATCGTCCAGGTACGACCGCGATAGGCGGGGAATGCATGCTCCTAGATACACGACCACAGTGGCGGACCGAAGCTAACGGCGCAAAGCATTCTCCAAGCCCCGCCGGCGACGCCGCCAGTGCGATCAAGCACTGGTAGACCCGCCTCGTATTTCTTGATAGAGTGGATGCAGACGGGAAACTATCCCTTCGGGCTTGTCGGATGCCAACTCTTATCTCTACGATACAAGCATCCAAGCCGTAATCCGGGGCCACGGTAGGCTCAGTGCGCGCCGCTGGGTACTAGAGGGAGGGATCGTCGAGCTTCATTACTGGTTGAGATTCGCCTTGGAAAAATATCGCCCCCCTACAGAGGTCGAAGGATCAAGCACCATGGCGGATGCTTGTCATGCCTTCGGCGCAGATAAGTGTTGCGCGCATTAACCGCATACGGCAGCTGTGAAAATTGTTGCTGTGGCGCTCTAACGTGACGAAAACAATGTGGTCACTCGAATCTGCAGGCCTCTACGTCCGGTTCAATACGTTTCGGGCGACAAATTGAGGAAAGAGAATGGCAGGGACGTGGTGTGTGGTGCATTCAGAGTTGATGAAAATGTCAGCATTGGCGTTGGCGTTCGCGCGGCAGTCGTGGCGCATCCGGAAAAGGTAGCACTCTCACACAAGCAGAACACTTCACACATTATGATTGTCAGCAGTTCAACGTTATTCTCTTGGCCTGGTCATCGGGTTTCATCAATAGTGCGATTTCTAGATAGAGCCCTCCTTTTCAGCCAGCGTTGGATATGCCAGGAAACACTCGATGGCTTTCGCCTGATCCACAGTGGTTATAGGTTCAAGCCTCTCCACGGAGAGCACCACGGCGAACGCGACGTACACCATATTGTGGCGCAGTTACCAGGCGAAGCATCTGCTCAAAGTCGGGCGTACCGTAGCCGGTGACAGGATCCCAGCCTTCAGTCGCATTCCAGGAAGCGTAAGGCACAAGTCGCGTGGGAAGCCCGGAATAAATGGAACGACCAGTGCATCCACGCGAGCCTCCCTCGACAATATCGTTCATGCCCTTGTAGCCTTGCTCGTAGATCCAAGGGTTCAAAAAGCCCAACGAAGGCATACCAGCTGCTAAACGAGCGTTGTTCAGAAGTCCAATGACTGAAGCGAAGACAGGCGCTGAAGCGCTGGTTCCTCCAACAGATGACAGACGAAGCTTATCGATAACCTGGAATCCTTGACCTTTATAAGAGTTAGCTTTAGGTATATGGCATATTGCAGAAAAGAGTTTGTTACCTTGAGCTGCGACATCTGGGAAGCCTCGTCCGTTGATGTTGTATAAACCTTCCCACTGCGAGCCCAGTTTACCAAGGTAGTCAGAAACTGCCTTCTCTTGGTACGACGGGCGTGGCCAGAGATCAGAGAAGCCACCGGAAGAGAACCCAACAGCACGTTCTGGTTCCACTCCGAAAGTACCACCAACCGAAGTAACGTAAGGGCATGAAGCTGGGAAGATTGGTTGGAGACGGGTAGCGTTCTTGCCGTCGTTGCTCTGGCAGGCAGATCCTGGACCAGTGTCACCGCTGGCTGGGTATTGTTAGCACACATTGCCCCAGATCTTCATGAAGCCACACTCCAAATTGGAAAATGCTTGGAAAACTTACAGAAGATAACTGAGACACCACGAGTACCAAGCTGGCCGATCAAATCACAAACCTTCTTGGCGTACTCCGCAGGAACGCTCTGCTCTGTCTCACCGTACGATGTCGTTAGTACTTGAGGCAACTCCTCATCCTCAAGCCCAACGAGATAGGTAAAGAGATCTAGATAGGGCTCATTGCTGTTTTCATCTTCATCAGGTTGATCAAGGTCAGGGATCAAAAGTCCTCGTCCTGGAACAGTGAAGAAGGTGGTCGAGATCTTGGGCGACACCAAACCTGCTGTGTACTGGATGTCGAGATTAGCCTCCACGCTGTTGGCCGTTGAGTTCTGGGGGAACGGTCCGTCTGAAATCGTCAGTTGGTTACAACGAGGTAATAACGACTGTATCTCACCATTTACAGACTGAACTTCGAAAGTTTTACCCGCAAGACTGGGAGCAAATCTTTGGGTGAACAGGTCGAGATCATTGAACCGAGCATACTGCTCGAGGAAGCCGCTCACTCCAATTGTCACATTGGCCTTGTCACTGACATCGTAGTCCTTGAAGTTGTACAAATCTGCGAGACAATCGGGCGTGATCCTCGAGTTGCATGTGGCATTGACAGCAAGTGCCGAGACAGGAGCGACGTCTTGCGTTAGAACCTGGCTAAACTCTGGGCGGATCTCACCGAAGCGAGTAGTGGGCTGGATCATATCGATATGACTACGGACCTCGAGGGGTACAGAGTACCCCAATGAGCGAGTTCTCTTGAGTGCAGGACGCGCTTGACTCTGGTAGGTTTTGAACGTGGTACCCATCATCTGCTCGGCGCGCTTCACGGATGCGAGAAAGTTGATCCACTCTCCCTTGTTCTCGATATCTCGCGCTTCGATACCGGATTGCTCGAGCCAAGTAAGCACACTCGCAGTCGAGTCGGCTCTTGGTTTGATGAGATCTTTCAGTTCGTCTCGCTTTAGGTGCTGACCATAGCGAGGGTGGCTAGGAGTTGAAACCTCCATGAGCGTCCTTTCAAACAGGTCGCGATTGGCCTGTCATGGTCAGCATCTCGATTCATGATTCCAAGGCGTGAGGGCCTGAAATCCTTGCTGTCGCAACTACTCACCGATCGCACTGCAATGCGGAAATGGAGCTTATGCTCAGGGGCTGGAGCACCGACCTCTCTCCATCCCTCGGGCACAGTATGGAGGTGTTCAACCACCTCGTTGCCCTCGATGTGGAAAGGAGTGGATACTGACCACGCGCTGACACCAGCGACAGCCAGTACGCCCGTGAAGGTGGCAGTATACCTCATGCTGGCTAGCGACACTGGTCGTGTGGATTGGGGGGTGACAAGGCAGAAGAAGCAAGGGCTCGAGGTTATGCTTGGACCCCGATAGCTTGGCAACAAGAGTGATGAGTGAGGGTGGAAACCGCGATCGAGACTACGGCAAGCTCAATTATAGTCGGATCTGCCAAGACACGGGGATTAAGACTTTCAATATAAACACGCTCGCCGCCCAGTTGTTTCAAGTACATATGCAGGCGGATACCGGGATCAGCATGATGGCTGGCGGCCCTTGCTTCGACAACATGATCGTCATTGCGGCTTTAGAAGCACCGTGCCGCGTTCGAACAGCGCCAGGCACCTTCCTTATTTACCATCTCTCCGAGCATGGCCAAAATCCCAAAACGCTCCTCGTCGTGGACGGGGTCGACATCGCTGGTCATTCGGCGGTGCTGATCGGCCTAGAATATGCATGAAGATCGGCGCATGCGTGAACCGGCTATATGTATAATAACATGCGGTGACATTGTGCGGATCGGTCCCATATCTGGCCGTAGGGAACTGAATGTGTGCATACGGAACACGCATACAGGGGCAGAAAGAGATATGGAGTGGTTGCCAGTCTCAGATCAAGTGTCCTGGATGTTCTGCGGCGCAGGAATGCTTGTCAGAGCTTCTTGGTGTTGGCGGACATGTCAAGGCGAGAGTGGTTAGTGGCGTGGGGTTCCGACGGGCGGCTTGCGCCGCACCTTGTTTGCAGTTCGGCCTGCAAGCAGCCCTAGAACAAGGTCGCTTGTGTCAACAGTGCCCGCAGCGTGGTAGCCCACTACCGTGAGCATGACATGATAGGCTGTATCACCCGTCAGTCTTGTTGCATCGCGCTTGCGCTTGCGTATGTACATGCCATGGTTCCACAAATGCGACACAGTTGCTGCAGTGACCGATGCAATAACACTCCGGCAGGAGCTGTGAGAGTACGTTGCCATGTGAAGAATCGTGATGGAATTTGTTCTTTCATATCGCGTCTCAATTCTTACTAACAGCTTCCTCCACTTGCTTCTTTGCGTCTGCAATCTCCTCGTCGGCCTCTACGCGTCCTTCGAATCCATTTTCTAGAACGTTGATGAGATCATCCAGCCGCTTGACGACGAGATCAGTATGCTGATGCTCAGCAAGATGCTTATTGACATCGTTGACCAGCAACACAGTCGCGGCTCCAGCACGATAACCCGCCGTCATATCGTCAATCGAGTCGCCGACCATGATCAAACTCTTTCCTCCGTCTTCGTGCATCCAGTCTTTCGCAATGTGCAGGATTCCCGCCGGATCAGGCTTTGGGGGCCTGAACTCCCGCGTTACAACAGGGCTGAATTCTGATGTCGGTAGAAAGGTGGTAAGGAGATGAGTGACAGGTGCATCGAAGTTGCGTGTGCAGATGCCCTTCTTGATGCCACGAGAATCTAGGTACTCCATGAGCTCCACAAGGCCAGCTTGCGGCTGTTGCGACTTCATTGCCGTGCGTTCAATGTCACGAATTTTTTCCTGTGCCTCTTCTTGCTCACTCTCGGGCAGTGAGTAGACGTGGTCCAGAATGTCCGTTGGCTTCTCAATACCCAGCGCTGACCGCATCTCCGCGAACATGTAGTTTTGTGGTAAGCCTTTTTTCCCAGTTAATTAGTACATGAAATTATGTATCGCACACACCATTGGACAACTTACATAATGTGCCGTCGACATCAAAGACGATTCCCTTCAATAATGGCCTCTCATCTCCATCCATCCTTTTCGCGGGATCCAACGGTGCGAACCGCCGCGGTCGCACAGGCTGCGACATGCTGCTCACCAATCTCGTCGCAGGTGAGTAGATCCGAATACTGTTGAGTCCAGATGGCTTGTATTGGTTCCTGAGAAGACTGGAACAGCGGAACACAATGGCATTCATGTTGGTGGGGTTGGACAGACAGGTGTTGCTTACTTGGGAAGTGGGTCCGATCTGAGCCGCACTTTTCAGATCAGTAGCTGGCAGGGATGACGTCGTGGACCATCACGTCTTGCTCTTCGCCGCCATACACCCTCCACCAGATCTAAATCATTCAATGAAGAACACCCCTAGCAATTAAGTATCACGATACTCTTACCGTAATGAACATAGTCACCAAGTTCAGAGTTGATCATAAGGCGTACACGGAAGACCGAGCGTCTAGCATTTGATCATGTGCACTCATCTTTTCTGTGCACAGTAAGTGACAACTTACCAGTGGCCATAAGGCCAACCTCTGTCTTCTTGTTTCAAGACATTTTAATCACTCTGGGCCTCCGAACTTCTCCCCGTTATACTGGAAGCTTTCGGTAAAAGCGGTGAACATACATTGATGCATAAGCCCGATGATCTGGTCATTGTCAACATGGAGGAGAATATCATTAGTCTGCCTGATGGTGATATACTCATGTTCATTGCTTCGGCCTTTACGCCTTCATCGGTGTATCTTGCCAGACCTTCCCTATGATATTATCAGGAAATCCGCTGCAGCGGCTGGAGCTTCAAGGACAGGTGCTCACGACAGGCTTGTTTGATAATCCTGGGTATCATATGCGTACAGGAGAGGATTGTAGGGAGATGTTAGAGTGAAACAGGAGAGGCATGATGATTTGAACTTCCGAGATTATAGAACAATAGGCAGTATATGGTCACAGTGGAAGCTGAGATATTCATTGTACGAGTTGCTCGTGAGTTCGCATCACGTGCATCTCTTGCATTAAGCCCTTGCGACAATATTGCAAGTAAAATGTTCTACTAAATTGTAGTTGTGTAGAAAATAATTATCGGCTGGCTTTGAGTTGACTGATTGAGGACGCCGGACTCACTACCTAAAAGGTGATTGTAATAGTCGAGTTCACCGCAGGGCGGATGTTGTAGTACTTCGACTTGGGGTAGTAAAGGTTGTTCCAGCTCTGCCTGAAGTTTGCTTCACCACCAAGCTTGTTAACAACAGTGGCGACGATGCTCTTGTCATCAGTAACGGGAAAATCGCCAGATGACTCCCACCACCAGGCACCACCGAGACCCTCTTGCATGAGGTAATCGGTCTTCCATGAGGCAACCTTGGGTGTGTCGAAGCTAACCATCTGCTTGCGAACTGGGTCCCAGCTCCAGGCGGCCAGAGTCTCCTTGTCGTGGTATACCTTGCTGCCGTTCTGGGGAAGAACCTTGTAGTCAAGAGTACCAGGCTCCCAGGTACCGTCACCAGATCCGTTGAACTTCTGGCCCAAACCACGTTGTTCCTTGCTCAGATCGACAACGTTGGCGAAAGAGCGGCCGTAAAGAGGCATACCGAGCTGAATCTTGCTGGGCGAAGCAACATTAGCCTTGTAGTAGTCGATGGCTTCCTTGGTGTTGAAGGGGACGAAGTCCTCAGTGACAACATCCCAGCCATTTGTAGCCCTGGGGTTCTTGGAACTGGGGTAAACGTTGCTGAGATGACCAGTGAAGTTGGAGAAGCCAGGGCCCTGGTAGTCAAAAGCCATCAGGTTCCAGTTGTCAACGTATGGGTCCATTTCGGCAACAGGCATGACTGTGTAGCGCGAAGGACCAGCAGGGGCAGAAATACCAAGGTCGAAGTGGTAACCCGCCGCGTTAACTATCGCGTACTCATCGAACGTCTGAAGACATGTTAACTTGGTGGACAGTAAAGGTTTTGAAAATGAATACATACCCTGCGGCAGCGTTGTAAGGTGTCAACCAAGTTGGCACCATCAGTCTCATCCTCTGGGTACTCCCAGTCAATGTCAAGACCGTCGATTCCCAGATCCTGGATGAGCGTGAGAGAACTGTCACAGAACTTCTGGCGGCCCGCCTCGGTGGCGAGGGCGGGCTTGAAGTTGGCCCTGTAGCTCCAGCCACCGACCGAGAGGATGACCTTCAGGTTGCGGTTCTGCTGCTTGAGCTTGAACAGCTGATTGAAGTTGCCAAGCAATTGAGTGCCGTTAGTGGCAACGTCTCCTGGGTAACCGAACTGAATGTCAGCCCACTCGTCGGTGAGAAAGACTTCTCCGGTCTGGTTGTTCACGTTGGCAAAGCCGTAGTTGACTTTGGTCAACTTGTCGGCTGGGAGATCGGTGACGAAGTGCTGACGCGCATAGATAGCCCAGTTGACGTAGAAGATACCAGACTGGTACTTCACGCCACTACCGTAGCCAACATCACGTGGGTGAGCATGCTTGTGGTTATGAATGGCTGGAGCAGCCTGAGCCAAAGAGGCCAAAGAGAAAAGAGCGGCAGCGTTCGAGACACGCATTTCGAAATGAGAGGACGGCTAGTAGCCAAAAAAATTCAAACAAGAGGTTGAAGGGAAACTTGCAGGATGTGCGAGTGATGATTGAAGCACTATCTGAAGAGGTCGCGGCTCTTACATACTTCTCATATTGGCCACTGCCCTATAGCTGATGGTCTTTCGTCGGTGTCCAAGCCGTAAAGCTTAACATTTGGCCGCAACGTTGACTCGAAACAGCGAATAGCTCTTGACTTTGGCACACGCCAATCATTTTCCAAGCCCAGTTTGCGCAGTACTCCCCAGACGTATACGGACCGAAGCGTTGATGTTCCTGGGGTGTGGGTAATTTAACCAAGTCCAAGCGCTGAGTTTATTTACTAGTGTATAGAAGTCGGTCCTTCCTTGTCTTCTTCGTTTCGTCTAGAGTGCCCTTTGATTTTCTACAGCGGCGCCCGTCGCATCCGATTGCTGCCCTGATCTGAACATGATACTTAGGTCGGAGTTTACCAGTATGTCGCATTGACGCCGCAGGGCTGACATTGAAGATGAACGCCATGTGCGAACGCGCAATGGACGTTTGAGCCTTGATTGATTTAGCCTAGTACGGCAACCCTATTCTCTTCGCCTTTGGGCCTGCAAATCGAGCTATCGGGTAAGCTGATGACAAACCCACGGTTTCCGTTCAAGGGGAGGCCTTTGATGACGGTAGAACAAAAGCCCGATCGCCTGGTTCAAAGGCTGTACAAACCCACTTCTTCGACGCGCAGACGATCTTCCGGCTTTATTTCGATGCTTACATACTTTTCCGGTGGTTCCATCTCGAACGCATTAACAGCAACGTCTGCGAACTGTACGCACTAGAAGTCTGTCGCGGAAGAACTATCGGCAGTGAGCTGCAGCGAGTTCCGAAATACGACCAGACCCCCAGCAAGCTATTGGAGGAACCACTCGGACGGCAGATAATCTATTAGCAGTGAAAGAAAAAGCTCTTACAAGTCGAACGTATTATTCAAGGCAGCTTCAGGAGCTACATGATAACAGTCGCTGACTTTGATACATGAAGCAACTACGCAAGCGAGTCTTGCGTGTCTTCTTCCATGATGCCTCTTAGGCTCAAATGAAGAATCTCCAAGATCAAGCGCACGTCGGGAGGTAACCAGGCTAAACTACAGTACGCATGTGCTCTCATTTGATTATAATTCCGTACATCGCATGGTGGATTCATCAATACTGGAGCACGCGACTTCGGCCTGATGAGTCATCTCTGCTTACCTGGATTTCCTGGTCATTGCGCTCGAGCCCTGATAAGCCTCATCGCTGACGTCGATCTTTCTGAAGTCGCGAGTGGCTTGAAGACACGACTAGACTGTGCCACATCCGACATACCGAGCGAACGCCCTACCATCTTCCTCATTCCTCATATTGAGGCCGCGTTCGTTGCATGGAGGATTGGAACAATGAACTTAAGCAGCCGTTCTGTAACCCCTGCCTACATGTCGCAACATGGTTTCGTCTTCGTTGATACTGACACTTCCTCAACTCAAGCTGCCAGGTATGCTGAGATCTGTCGCAAACCGATCTTAGACAAAGAGATGAGACGTGCTCAAATTCAGCAGCTACACTCTGCGTTGACGTATGTGTCGCATACGATGGTATTGCGACGAGGGCCTGACAAATACGACTTGAATAAAGGGCCACGAGCATCGCGGACGGACGTTAACTGGATACGATCGATTGCTCAATTCGAAATCTGGAAGTTACATGGGAAGAATAGCACCATCTTCCCGTTGGTTTTTCGTCTGGCATAGTGCGAGGTGGTTGTTTTCCAAGGCGCGAAAATTGAAGGTACGTGTTTGATCGCGGCCACTACGAACTCACAGACCCGAGACTGTTGAGAGCGTTGTGTAATCCAATCTTGTCAATCAAGGATAAGACATGATCAGCCTAGCTCAGCGCCATCTGATCATACCACGAGTAGGTCGCATACCTTAATAATAGCATGAAGGCAATATTTGCCGATCTGTAGCTAATAGACGGCAAAGCAGAATTTATAGACAGCAAAGGCACATGGGTGGGTACGAGGGCAGAGCGGCAGCTTGACCGTGGTGTTGGACATCTGCCATGTGCTTGACAGTCTCAAACCGCTTGTTGGCCTCAAGTAGGCGAGGCTGGACTTGTCAAAGAGCTTGGTAAGAAAACAACATCTACTTCTCTGGGATTCTCTGCAGCTTTACTCACTTCCTAGGGCTGTACTCATCTCGCGGTTTTCCGACTATAGTATTTTTTTCCAGTGTGCCTCCTCGAGATCTTACGCCTAGCGCCGGTAGCTCGATTGTACTTTTGTTGAGCGCTTTGTACAAAGCCTTTTCAAACGGCGAAAGTTGCTCAAATCCTAGATGAAACGAACACACGCCTTCCACGCCGCTGTCCAGGTACCTCCCAGCCTCGTTGGGCGTGCCGTTACAGACAGAGTCGCATGTCGTCGCCATACCCGAATACTGGAGGAGAGACCACAGGGGGCTGGAATATCAACCAGAAAATTGAAGTATCGGCGTGATATGCTGGATACTCTTCTGTCGGCGTTTAAGCAGAAAAAAGCCTTCGCGGAACGGGAAAATGCTGTTCCGCTTGTGCAGAAGTTTCTAGTTTTAGCGCAAACGCTGGAAAGTTCAAAGGCTGTCGCATTCTCCCTTGGAATTGCAGATAGTGTGGAGATTGCGGCCTCGACAACCGCAGAGAAGGTTGCTGCAAGTATGTACTCGTCGCCTGAGCTGGCATCTAGTTCGCTCGATCGTCCTACACCAAAGCCCGTTCAGGGAGACTTCTTGCACCCCCTCTTGGTCGCGCTTCTTGCATTCAAGTTAGGCGGACCGATCAATGCAGCCTCCACCACACACCAACACGAATGGAGACTTCCAAGCGAAAAGACGCGGGGTACACCGAGCTTTTATAGTGAGGGCGACTTCGTAAACATGTTCGAGGATCTGCGGATCGCCGTAATATGGGAGACGCGCGATGGTGAAGCAGCCGGTCCATCAGGCAACCACACCGTATTTTTGACAGGTGATGCCACGCCGCGACCACTAGTAACATTGGGAACGCAAGACAACGCAGCTAGTTCGCCAATTACAATACTCTACGATTGCGGACATGCTGCGTTGTACTACGATTGTGATGATCCGGATGTTATACGCAACAGCATCAGCGCAGACCTGCACCTGAATGCTATCTCGGATGAAGATATCCAGTTTTTGAATGGGTCGCCGAATGATGTGTTGCGTGGAAAATTATCTTTAACAGAATTGGTAACCAATTTTCCCATCGCAAAATACGCCACACATTTCCACAATCTTCTTTTCGACAGTATCTCACTCAATACCATTCTCGCAACACTAGGAACGCTCGACGTACCACCAGCACCGACCATCCCGAAGATTGGACGATGTCTGTTGGAGGAACGGTTCGAGACATACAAGAAGGACAACTGGGCTCATCTGCCACTGGAGATAAAGAGAATGGAAACCGACGTGTATCTGGAAGGCACATATCCTACAGCAGCTGACTTTCTAAACGGTGTTGTCCTCAAAGCACGTCGTGATGTTCATCTACCTGTCGGAGTGAATCTGTTTCCACAGTCTCCTCTGGATGAGATTTCAGAAGAGGCGAGAAAGTTTATCCGAGACTTGCCAGGAGAGCTGATCTCGACTCGAATGGCGTACTATGCATCAGCTCTTATAGACTCAGCGTATACCATTGGAGACCTAATCCCAACCGCGAACTTGCACAAGTTCGCAGAGCTAGTAGAGCGGCGCTGCCTCGAATTGATCGGCATAGGATTCATCGATGAAGAATCTCGGCTTTCGTCCATGGCGGCCCTGGCAAGTGCTTTCGGAAATGCTGTCGATGGGCTGAAAGAAGTGCAGATGGTAGCGGAGCCATGGATTGAAGGCTTGGATCTGCAGGTTTATCGAACACGTTGCTTGTACCTCTTTTGGTGCGCTGGTAAGTGCCTCTATACGAAATGCATGTGAGACATACACTGACTTCGTACGCTTTCATTTAGACTGGTTAGTTTGCTATACGATGAAACCTGTAACGGGAGCTTTCATGATCATGGATGCGGACACGGCTATAGCAGATGCGCGGGATATTGGAAGAGAGGTGCATCGGATGGCGATAGTGTTCCTGCGCAACTGGATGGCTTGGGGTCTGTTCGTAGAAGGCTTGCCACAACGAGGCTTCTTCGTCCGGCGGCCGTAAGAACAGCGGTGGTGGTGATTACTCATAGGACCTGGAGCGGTGTAAATTTTAGGGGTAGATCCGAGATTGACGGCTATACCTAATTGCTTCCCTGCCGTGCTATCCTGATTCGCGGGCTGAGGGCTTGAGAAGTGACATTCCGAACCGTGTCGCAAGCCGAGTGTGGCTAAGAATTGTTTTGATCATGTGCACGTGGAAGCTCTACAGTGAAGAGGCGTTCCAACATGCACCTAAGCAAGTAAGCATGAGATGAGGGAGAGTTCATGCAACAGCGGGATCTCGCTGATGCTTTCGGTGACGGGACGCTAGCCGGGCGCTAATTTCACCTCGCCTTTGGAAACCGCTCCAGAGGTCATGCGACTGCCCTTTCCACTCTAAAAATTCTCCGTGAATCCTGCACATCGCTCCAATCGCGTGGCTGTTTCATCAAGTGGCTGAAGACATTCCATCAATCAGCTGCAGGCGCCACTACCGTGTGTTGCGTATTCGCAATGGCGTTTGACATGATCGCGCCACACGACAGCGGCGCCACGCGTCTAGACCAGTTGTGGGCCCATTTCGTTTCACCATCAATCTGGCACGACTCGACACAAACATAGGATATTGGCCCACAGGAGTTCCCACGATGCAAAAGCTTGAGCCTCGGGAGAACCACATGCTTGGTTGCAACAAGTATGCTTGGCCAGTCTTACAAAAATGGAAACTGAAGTGGCCGACGACGCTTTGCGATTGCGCCAATGAACAAGTGAACGATGCGATCAAGTCCTGGTGTCGTTTCATTCATATGAAGCGGAGCAACCTGTACCGTGGATCCACCTGTTGCAGGCAGCGAAAACATCCGCGCAAGAGCCATCTGCTTGGTGCCCTCATTTCTCGGAGACCCTTGGACTTCTGCAGTGACAAGCCTTGCCCAGCAGTCACAAGCTTCGAAGGATTCGAGCTTGACTACGAGTCGTGTGTGAATCCTCCGATGGTCCCACCTATCCCACCTATCACTACGTGCCACCGTCGTTGAAGCTCTTGTATAAAGATCTGGTGCTGTCACCTCCTTGGAGCCTCATCAAGTCACTCATTCATTCACTTCTCACACAACAGCCTTACATTCATTTCCAAAGTCACTCTTTCCAAGCTACATTCATCATGGTTGCCTTTGCACTCACATCCCTCCTCCTCAGCGCTGGCGCGCTCGTCTCTGCTGCTCCTTCGAGCCTGGACACTCGTGCGAGCTGCACATTCTCCGATGCTGCTGCCGCCATCAAGGGCAAGGCTTCTTGCACTGCCATTGTCATCAAAGACATGACAGTCCCAGCAGGAACCACTCTTGACTTGACAAAGCTTAAGTCTGGTACTACTGTTACCTTCCAGGGCACCACCACATTCGGCTACAAGGAGTGGGAGGGTCCCCTCATCTCTGTTTCCGGAACCAACATCAAGGTCGTTGGTGCTTCTGGCCACCTCATTGATGGAAACGGTGCAAAGTGGTGGGATGGCAAGGGTACTAACGGTGGCAAGAAGAAGCCTAAGGTATGTTGGACCAAGAACTTCTATTGAGCTTTTGCTGACTTCGCAAGTTTTTCTATGCTCACTCCATGACCTCGTCCTCCATCACCGGACTCAACGTCAAGAACACCCCTGTCCAGGGTTTCTCCGTTAACGGCGCCAAGGACCTTACCCTTGACAAAATCACCATCGACAACACTGCTGGTGACGTAACCAACGGTGGCCACAACACCGACGCCTTTGATGTTGGTAGCTCCACTGGTGTCTACATCACCAACGCCAACATCAAGAACCAAGACGACTGCTTGGCTGTCAACTCCGGTACTGACATCCACTTCACTGGTGGAACCTGCTCTGGCGGTCACGGTATCTCCATCGGCTCCGTTGGTGGTCGCAGCGACAACGTAGTCAAGAACGTCGTCATCTCTGACAACACTATTGTCAACTCTGACAACGGTGTCCGCATCAAGACCGTCTCTGGCGCCACTGGTTCCGTCTCTGGCGTTACCTACAAGAACATCACTCTCAAGAACATCGCCAAGTATGGTATCGTCATCCAGCAAGACTACGAGAACGGCTCCCCCACTGGCAAGCCCACTACCGGTGTCCCGATTACTGGCCTCACTATTCAGAACGTCAAGGGTACTGTCGCCGCCAAGGGTACTGACATCTACATCCTTTGCGGTAAGGGTAGCTGCTCCAACTGGACCTGGTCTGGCAACAGCGTCACTGGTGGAAAGAAGAGCACTAGCTGCTCCGGTATCCCTACCGGCGCTTCTTGCTAAGTGCTGAGACGAGGATTAGGGCATGATGAAAAGCATCATGGAGTAATGTTTAGGTGTGGCAGGGAGGGCCTGTGGCTCTTCCCTTTTCTCTTGTATCTATATTTTTTCACCGTATATATCAATCTATCACGACAGCTTATGCTGCTCTGCAGATCTAAGTTCTACGTCCATCGCGCAGAAAAGTATGCTCGCTCTCACAGTTGATCAATGTTCGAAACAAGGCCAAGATGGTATTCATTATGGTAGATGTTTCGTAGAATGGTTGCAGATGGGAGTGTTGTTCTCGTCATTTCGCACCTTGCTTCCAAACCAGGATATCGCCATCGTAATTCTCGGGTTCTGCTTATCAGCGCTATCCTTCGTCTCCACAACTTCTTCCATCTACGCCCTAGGCGGCAGTACAGTAGGCACCGGACCCCTAGTCGTCGTCCTGGGTAACTCCGGCACGGCAATAGTAGGCACGCAAGCGCATGCACTACTGACCTTCGCCACCACATCTTCCCCAGCGCACGCTTCCCTCGCAAACTCTGGAACAACTTGTACGTCATCGATCAATCTCTGCGTGAAGTTACCGCAGAATTCCTGCGAAGCGCCCAGTCTACCTTCAACATTTGCTGTACGCATTGACGCAAGACAAGAATCTGCCTCGCAAACCGCTGGCTTCGCACACTCTTTACTAGTCATCTTGACTACGAAACTACCGCGCTCGATGGTGTGTACGAAGATGAAACCGCTTTTGAAATTTGCGTAACTGGACCATGAGCCCAGGAAAGCTACTGTGCCGCCGCCTTCATTCTCGTCATCTTCGGGATATATGTCAAAGAAGCCTGCTTCACAAATGCTGTTGCCGCTTGGGTCCTGCGTGATGGAATGAATGTCCAGAACATTTAGTCCGTTTCCGTAGTTCGATTGGTAGAGATGTTCACCGACAACGTATTGGTTATGGTCGATACTACGGCGTTTTCCTTCGTAGTTTCCAGAGTAAAAAGGATTTTCCAAGTCTCTGATGTCGAATATGTGGGTCGTACTAGATGTAAGTGTACGAAGTCAGTCTATGTCTCATATGCAGCTCATACAGGAACACTTACGGCAGACCCTGCGTCATGGGCCCAACGCGGGCATCGCGCTCATCGAATTCGTCGTCAAGGAAGAGGTATTCTTGCCAGGTCGCATTATTGACAACGCCCTGATGCACATACTCTGCACCGGGGTATGTAGTGCGGGAGATGATATTGGTGGTGTTGCCAGCTTTGTCGGTCACGTCGTAAATGGTAAGAGTGTCTTCGTTGTAGCCATAGCAAATGTCGCGCCCATAATATTTTGTGTCTGGTCCGCGGTAAACGATGCATTCGGCATCATGGACGTATCCATCTGCGGCTGCGCAGCCAGGGCTCGTAGGGTTACTTGGGTCGCTCATGTCAATGTAGATTAGACCTCCACGGCATGGCAAGTCACCACGAACCCGAATAGTCTCATTGCCGCCGACGGAACCTACTGCTACGGCGTAGTTGAGCTCTTCGTTGACGACAATGTTGTGGGTCCGGCCAACCGGGAGGGCATTCCAATCATCGCTCAGCCCCCAATGGCCAGTCAGATCCTCTTGGGTGAAGTTCACAGGCTCACTCCCATCGATATCAAGCAACTTCTTCATGTCAAATATCTGAACACCGTGGTTGATGGCCTCGCTACCAATGACGGCATAGTCCCTCATCACGCGAATCTCACGCCAGCGGGATCCGATAGGGTCAAAAGGAGGCAGGCGACCGAGATAGATGAGCTTCCCTTCACTGCTGATTTCTGCAAAGGCTGTGCCATCGAATTGACCGATTGCTACGAACTCGCGTCCATCTTCGGATGTCCATCCCCAGGAAGAGGATCCTTGGCCTTGAGAGCTGCCGAGGAGGGAATGTGGAAGGAAATGGTAGAGATCGATCTTCGCATGTCAGCAATTTGAGAAACGCTCTAAGTTCGAGTAGACCAACATTATGGCATTTGAATGTGTTGTTGAAGTCACCAGGGATTGCAGCAGCAAAGCCGTTCTCACACGACGTATAACCAAGTTCGGGATACCGGGTGCTATCCATCTCTCCAGAGGCGATTTCAGCGTCCCATTGCGCCTAGCCGTGTTAGTCAAGAACCAGTAACTTCAATTGCAGTAATGAAAGCGTACTGTCTTCATTGCCATGATCCTCGCATGCACCGTTCCATCAGCATACTCTTCCGCAGTACCCAAGGCGGCAGCATTGCTCAACCCGACCAATGCAGAACCAATAATCGACAGCGAAGATACGTGAACCATGGTGACAACGACTCTCTATCAGACTGGTCGTTTGAGAGGTTCCTAGACATCTTCTGCCCCAGACTCCCCACACCTTCATATACTCTTTACTCATCTTCCTACGGATAACCCACGAGCCGATATCCTCCTTGGTCCTGCAACTACACTTACTACCACATCTGATAAACCTGTTAATCTCTTAGCCAATGCCCAGCTAGGATTCAAAAGATCCTAGTCCGTCAGCACCGATGCCCCGGTTAAGAAGGTCGCTAGATACGATTGCTTGGACAGAGTACGACTGCTTGGTGACCAAGACCCCAGTTGTCGGTAAGTCCTACTCCACATTACTTTCCGTATTCCTAATGGTTGGGGCTAGCCCTTGGCCAACGTTGAGCAGTACTTGGCGGTCATCGGCGCCGAAGGTAAGGTCTAGGCACGGCCTTGGAAGTCTGGACGGAATTGCTTTACCCCGCTCCGCTATGGCGGTGGGTAGCTGCCATTGAGGCTCTTCAGTCCCTTACCCTGCCCCAGGCTCGGTTAGTCTTGTTATTCACTTTGCTGTGTCGTAATATATTATGATACAATCAATCTTTGCCGCGTTTGTCAAATGTGATTGGAAACAATACACCATACGGTCATCTACATTGTTAACCTCGAGATCTGTATGCTATGCGTGGTACGCTGGTACCCGCTTGATCAATTTGGTAATCTAATACGTAACTCGTTACCTCGTCAGACGGAACGAGTGTGGCCCTCCAATCCGGCTTCCTTTCGCTCAAGAAGCACTCTTGCAATGTGCTCGACCTAGACTCGCAGCCGCGAAGTCTATCGTATGTTCAAAAAGCCTAGCTTGTCGAACGCCCCTTCAAAAATGAGATCTTGAACAACAAAGCAGCAAAATGCAACGCTAAAATGCATTGGACAGGTCGCGATCGTAGCGGACTGGAAAGTCACAGCTACGTCAGTGAGGCTCTGTCCTCACCCTACGCATACCGTTGGAAAACGCTTAACTCATCGGTGCCAGCCGGTTGACAATGGGGTATAATGCTTTTTGTAGACTCGCAAACGCCATGTTATAACCCTGAGGAGACTAAGGAAAAATATCGGCCGTTATTGTGGTGTGGGTTGAAGGCGAGAGGGTGGACGGAATGGCATCCGTGTTCGAAGCTAGTACAGATCGACAACACTGAGCTTTAGACGCTCTCCGCTAGTTTATGTACCAGCGGGGAACCTTGAGATCTCAGTTCTATGACTTTACATTTGCGTTTCGACACTTTAACGCCAGCCATTTTGACTAAACTGCTGAGTGCCGAGGGACGACCTTGCATCGTTCATGTTCAGCGCAGGGTCCATGAAAGACTGCGACCAATCCTCTTGGTGCATCAACTCGTCGAAAGGCATGTTGTTTGATGCTTGCATTGGCATACCGTGCTGGGGTGGATAGCCGCGGTATTGCTGGGCACCTTGCATCATATACATGGGCATTGAGGTAAAAATCTGGGCTTCGCTTTCCATGTGTCGAGCTGGTGCCTGAGGCATGCTAGTAGGGGCGAACATGGCGGGATGTCCTTTCAGATCCATGCTAGTTGGAAGCGGGGTGGGGTGGCCGCTCACAGGAGTGCCTGTGCTGCGGTCAAATGCTTGAGGGTGCTTGTTCTCGAAGGCAGTCATTGGTTGGTTCGGATAGGCGAGCGGATCGGCAGAGGGAAACATCATAGTCGAGATGTCTGCGATCGGAACATTGAGACCCGAAGGGTCAGCTAGTGGATTGCCCAAGCTTGCCGGACCGAAGGCAGAAGAAGTTGGTTGCGAATCGTGAATAGGAGCCAAACCAAAACTTGGCAGACTATCGTTGGAGGATGTAGGCGTGAGGCCTGGCACACCATCGAAAAGGTTTGGGTTGGAAACTGAGTGTGCTGGGTACGAAGAGCCCAGGCCAATGCTGCCAAAATCCGGGTTGTGGGATTCAAATGACTGTGTCTGACCGGCAGTTTTGACGTTAGGGATACTGTCTGGATAGGTGCTCGCACGTCGTGGGCCTGCAGCATCGTTTTGCGCGAAAAAGGTAGGACGGGTTCCCATGGAATGTGGCGAACTTCCTTGTCGACGTTTCCTTGAAGCAATAATCTCTCCACCATGCCTAATTGATTCGGGAAGACGCTCAAACATGCCCTGTAGGATATGGTTAGCTCTGTTACATATATGTGGTTGATAATGCATCTACCTTTAACGCAGTGCTGCACCTATCTGCTGCCAGGCTTCTCTTAGCAAAGTACGCCAAGACTTCTTTGCCTTCAACAGCGTCCCGCAAAAGCTCGAAGCTAGTGGAGCTTGTCGGGTTTTCCAAGACAAAGTACAGGATCGATACGATTGCGAAAAATGTCGTGTACATCGAAAACCAATATGCCCCAGCCAGGTGACCCCGTTTACGCATCTCTGTCGAAATATGGATGATGTTACGTGAAACATTAACGCATGCAGAAGCGCAAGCAAACGCCCTTTGATCAACTGTGTTGATGTTATATGATTGCGAAACATAGTGTAGGAATGGCCGATAGAGCAGGAGTTGAGCATGTCCGAATGCCATGCGGAGAAGCTGTTGAACTCTGGTACAAATGTCAATAGCCATAACAGTCAACGTCGGCGACCAACTTACCTTTTAATGATTGATGGGGCATCGCCGCCGGGCTTGAGCGCAACAGGCAACTCATCGAGCCATCTTGCGAGATCCTGTTCGATTTCGCGAATTTTGGAATAACCCACAGAGTAGGTTACGGAGTTCTTTG
The DNA here is from genome assembly GCF_004154835.1 of Alternaria arborescens. Taxonomy (NCBI): domain Eukaryota; kingdom Fungi; phylum Ascomycota; class Dothideomycetes; order Pleosporales; family Pleosporaceae; genus Alternaria; species Alternaria arborescens. Next base: position 38,484 of record NW_021167889.1, on the reverse strand, counting down.
CGCCTGATTGTGTTCCCTTAATTGGGTACACATACTTGCAGATCTTATTCAGAATTTGCACGAGACGCGTGTGGGCGTTGAAAGCTGCCATGACTGAAATGCTTCCTTCGGGCATAGGCAGAATTTCTGTCTCCGTAATATACTCGTCATCCACCTCGATTGGCCACTCCTGGTCAATGTCCTCGTCATCCAGAAACCGTGGCAAACCGAGCATTGCTCCCACATACGTGTCCATCCTTCGAATTACCCAGAAAATTCGTTTGCGCGTTTCCGCCTCGATAGGGTTGAACTTGACGTTGAAAGACCGGTGTAAACCCATGCGCAAAGCTGAGCGTAGAGCAACGCCGATATATGCATAGCACGTGCTGAGCTTCGCAGAGGATTGCAGAAACTGGATCATGAAAATGATGGCTTGAAGCGAAGTAAGATCTCTGCAGTCAGTAATGTCCAAAAGTTGGCGCGAAGCTTTGAAGTATTTGAGTCTGCGGCACGTTAGCATTTGCAAAAAGATGCGTCTGGAGAATGTGGTGCATACCCCTCGTCGGTAAGCACGTCATAGCTTGTTACATCAGTTGCTGTATCATTCTCTGAGTAAAGTTTGCCCAAGGCCAAGACAGAATAGAACAAGGGCAGGAAGCTGGTCTCGGCAGTGCCGTAGTTCTCAGAAGAGACTTGATAGAGGCGGTCCATCTGCTTGTAAAAGGTAGGAAGATGAACAACGCGCAGCATAGCGCTATACTGGATTATGGCACTGTCACAGAGGATGCGCGCATTTGCCTTACTGGGTAAAGGCACGTTGACAGCTCCTGCAGTAGATCCAGTGATGGACAGGGAACTAGGAGAAGGCGGTTCATGGGACATGGTTCGGTGGCGGAGAGACGGCGACTCGTCCGAAGGGATTTGGAACATATCATCAAATTGTCTTAGACCCCTCATGAAGCTGAGTCCTGAGGAATGACCCTGATAATCCCAATTGCCCTCCTCATCCAGATCAAGCTGGCCAGTGGCTTTGACCATGGCCTCAAGATGGGAATCTGGCTGTTCGTCACCGTGGACTGGTCCTTGATGGTGGGGGATCCGAGGGTCTCCAGGCATCACTGGAGGCCGCGGAGCCGGCTGTGGCAGCTGTGGTAGCAAGCCATTCTGAAGGTGGGCGTCAATGGCGGGGTCATTCAAATCGACCGTGGGCAGGACGACGTGAAGCAGCGCTTTTGCACGTTTGAGCTGGCTCTCCAGAGCCTCGATGTACTGGGGAGTCGCATTGCGGCGACGATTCGAGGGCTGATCATATGTGCTGGTAGAGTGTCAATTACAGGTGTTGCAGGCTACTTGCAGGCAGACTTGGGATTTACCATTCTGCGGAGCGTTAGCATGTGTCCAAGGTGGCCAATTTCAAGACAGCGGTGCACGTACCATAGCTGTAGACGGTGCAGTGGGTGCAAGGCTGCTTGCCATCGCATTTGATCTTCTTGCGTCGACATTCGTCGCAAGCACGCGTCACACGACGCCGCTTCTGGGGTTGCGGTTTCGGTGCCTGATCATCGCCTACGTCATTGGTTTCCGAGTTTTCCTCGCCAAACTCAGAGACGTCTTCTTGGTGATTGTCGAAGGGGCCCGAGCGGCCCGCGTCTGCTGGAAGGCTCTCAGTTGTTGTGAGGGCCGGAGAAGTCATGGGTGTCGGGAAGGAGAATGTGGCCAGCTGTGGCTGGGGGGGAACGCTGCGCCTAAGAGCAAAAGTGGTGGATGCTCGTGACAGGGGTGTGAAGACAGCGGAGAAGCTTGTGGGTCAAGGATTAGAGTTAGGCTAGCGCCGTCGCATGGCACCGTCCCGCCCTTTTGCACGCCGGAATCGAATCGTTGGACTCCGCCGAGTCGTCCGCTTTTCACTTCTCACCTGCGAGCCAAGCCCAGTATTGGTGCATTCATCTCGGCGAGCACACCTGTCTGCCTTTATTGACTGCTCCAAGGCTTCATAACACGTCCTCGACAGGTTTTGCTCAGACAGCATGCACACCGCTTCCTGCCTAGCCCCACCTCCCGACGTTTCCATTCACAAAGACCAGAATCGCCAAGTCGTCAAGCACAGCAATGCTGACCTCTACCCTGTGGCGTCATACCGTTGCTGGCTGCTACCTTGAAGCGCCTATGGGTTGAGACACCTGGTGGGGGGTCCTGCTGAGACGCCACCCACGCCACCCAAGGTGTTGTAGAGCCCTGCATCCAAGCGAAGCCGAGCCTTCTCCATGGCTTTTTGCACACCAAACCTGCATTAGTCGTCTGATCCGCCAATCCGTTGCAACTTGTTCGTTCTCCGATATTCCTCGTGCGCTCTAAAGCCTCTCTATCGAGAAACGATCAGCCGCGACCAAACTCGGTTCCGTCATACAGCCAAGCGAGGACAATTACTCACCCCAGCCGTGGGCTGTCTCGGGCTCTCGTCCAGGGCGAGCTACCGAAAGCCTGTCTCCCCGCTCGCACCAGCCTTGCGCGACAGATCTTAGCGCCGGATAAAGTCGCCATGAACGTGACAGCGTGGCTTGACTGCGGCTGGTGACCCTTGCCATTACCTGCTGTACACCGGCGAGCAAACGTAAGAAACTCAAGCCCTGCCCTGCCTTTGACCGTATTCCAAACGAGAAGGTACCTTCAACGTGATAAATTTATAGAGCAGCCCAGCTGCCACCATGGTAATGCCGGTACGAACCACAGTCCTGGAATTCTCCCAATTTTTCCAATGTCGGTTGGTCACCACCATCGATTTGCTCGAGCGCTCGGTGGGGCCGGCTACCGCTTCAGTTTCCCCATGAATACATTCTGCTAAGAGAACGAGCGTATTGGACCCGCCAAGTATAATCCTTTGAGATACGGAATGTCCTGAAAGAGCAGACTCTGCTCAAGCAGTAGCGGTTCCTGCAGTTGCTCCCGGTAGCATGTCGGTTGATTCGTATATACTCGTTTGCGATGCTTGTCCATCGGGTCACTCACCACATATCCGTATATACAGTATGCAAATTCCTTTGCTGTCGGAGATACCGACAATGCAGCCATGTCATACCGAGGTCCCTTGGCATTACTATGCTTCCAATTATGGACGCTTATACGTTGGTAATTGGAACACCCTACGCTTTTTAGTGGTGCTTATCTTGAGCCACATGTGCCGACTTCCGGGTGACTCAGCAACTCGCTTAGAGCACCCCATTTTCGCTCATCATCATGCAGGTCACATCAAGTCCAATACGAATGCCGTTCATCTGGTCAGGCTTTAGCCACAGCACTAGCCACAAGGCCAAGAGCAAACACGTACGATGTCTCCTGCGTCTGCTCACATGGGCCAACAGAAATGAGCCAAGCAGTCTCAGGAGTGGCGCAAATTTGGTGGGGCGTTTGGCCAAGGTATGGCGCAGTGTTGTGAAACGTGGCTGAAATCCTCAAGGGGAGATTGTGTGCATGATGCCAAGCAGAAAATGCCTGGGGTCTGCTTCGTGATCGCATCAAGGTGTGGCGCATGACGCAAACTGTTGTTGCGACGCAGACCACGTGGTTAGCTCCCGCAAGAGCATAAGTTGGCAATACGTGTGTGCGGGCTCATACGTAAAAGAAACAGCAAACTGGCCGATCGCCGGTCGTTCATACTTGACGGTTGGAATGCTAGATTTCGAAACAACTGTCGTGTTGCGAATCCTCAGAATATGCGATTGCATAGGGATGCTGAGATGTGACGTTCACTGCAGATCTGGACATTTCGTTCGATCGACAACACAAGCTTCGTGTTCGTAATAAGACCGTTGTCGAGCCGCCGTATATTAATGATCAGCGCATTCTATGATCTGATGGTAATCCTGAACGAAAATTCTGTACACTTGCTACGTCTGCCACTACCTAGGTACCAATGAGCCTCAGGCTCAAGAACACTGTAGTTGATGCAAGCTTCAGCTCTATATTAGTCTTGTTTCTTCTCGCAAATCCGACTTCGGCCAAACTGAACCAGTCTAAGATCCGTCAGTGGAACGTCTTCTCTACGCATTGACGTAGTCGACAATCTCGATCCGGTGGCCAGGACAGTTCCAGTCCTCCGGCTTGGTGCGGTAGCCACACCCACTAAAGCGTTAGTCGAAATGGAGAGTTCTGGACTCGATACCACCGAGCGGGACCCCAAACATAGGCTCAGTGTGACCATGCATAAGGGCGATCATGGAAAAACTCAGGACTGAAGATTGTGCTTTGAACGTAAGTTAGAAGATATCTCGATGAGCCCGGAAGTGGACGGCTAGGCTTCAGTCATGGTTTTATCATACTCTTTGTGATGAACTAATGGCTATCCTGGCCTTGCACGGAAAGTGAGGTTGTTGGGAAGCACACGAGAGATCGGTGCAGTCTGTTGGTTACCGCAAATGCAATACTCTTCTCCAGCATGGAAAATAGAGCCAAATGGTTGTGAAGTACTAGCTCGGGTTTGCGCGGCTATCACCAACCGTCTGTACAAGTCTACGAAGACTGGTCTTAGGAATATCGATTCAATACCCCTAACCGGCTGTAATGTGGCCGACATGTAAAACTGCTTCTTTGTTGTAGGCTACACGCGGTTTCTTCCTTGTTTATATAGAAATAGTACACGTCTATCCCCAGTCACGGGGAAACAGCTGAAGAACCACATGAGAGGGGACTGAGCGTGACCATTACTACGAGTCTGGAAGTGACATCCCAATGCTCTGGAAGGTTCTGTCACGAAGTAGAGCGTGGCAGGTGCTGTTATTCTTGCTTAAGGTTGCAGCGAATAGATGCCGCAGAAGTGGCTGCAAGAGCTGGATGAAGTTGTGCGTGCCGAAAACGGGTATGATGTGACGGAAACTCAAAGCGGTACTACCAAGCAGGTGCAGCAATCATAGATAGGACGCGATTATGCCAATTCAGTGAGACTTTTGGAATCTTTCACAGATACCAGAGCACACAAGATCGCGAATTTATTCCTCTATGAATCCTGAAACCCTCATTCCTTGGAGACAGTAATGATTATGATAATACATCATAGTGAAGACGAGACAGTCGCTAGGGAATAGGTAACATTGAGAAGTACACCTAGATAGTAGCGTTCAAGGAGCTTATCTCTTTTGTCCGGATTGAACTAAATGTACATGCGCGACAAGAAAACCTGGCCAAAATACAAAAACTGCTGATCATTCAGGCAAGTCCGATGGAGTCCGCAAACAGTTCTTGTGTGAAACAGTAACGGATCCAGTAGTGAGATGAAGCCGTGTAACAGAAGTGCTAAGCCGCCTGTGTTGGAGCTGCAACGATTGGAAGGATCGGTGACTGTCAAAAGAAACTCGACCCGGGTACAAGATGATGACGGTGTTTCAAAGTCGACTGCCCAGAAGAATGCAGCTCCTTTCCCTTGTTGTAGCAATAGCCATTCTACTGTTCTCACTGCAGATACAGCCTCGTATTGTGCTCTCATGTCGGGCGCGAGAGTAGTGAGCAGAGACTGCACAAGTGCAGCGACTGGTTGCCATGGCCATAGTAGCTAGGCTACCTAAACCGTTCGACAGTAAGCCAATTAGACATGCACGACGGCTCAAGACGTGCATCATATTTTCATGAGGCGCTGGCCGCTGCTGCTGTGCAGAGCGTGGTGATGTGCAGGTGCGAGTGGTGTTCGAGATGGCAGTCACGCTAATGGGTCCGTGCACCACAAAGTCGAATATTGAATTCGCTTAGTCCTGAGCCACCTGGAATTCGCATCTCTCGAGCTCTCCATCACGACAACTAACCTCACAGCACACCGGAGTCGAGCAAAATGTCGACCTTCGAACCCGTCATTGTACGTACGCCCCGATAGACGCAACCCGATATGCCCAGTACTGGCCTTCGCATTCCGCGGCGATGCCAGCCTCCAATTCCGTCAACAATACGCATTCTTCCATGGAACGTCTCGCTGACAGCGCACGCAGGTCATCGACGGCAAGGGCCACTTGCTCGGTCGCCTCGCCAGCACCGTCGCCAAGCAGCTCCTCAACGGCCAGAAGATCGTTGTTGTGCGATGCGAGGCCCTCAACATCTCCGGCGAGTTCTTCCGCGCCAAGTGTACGTACACCCACCGAACGAGCGAGCGAGACAAGGAGCAAGCCCTGGAGTGCAATTGAGAGTATGGGGCTACAAGGAGACGATGTGGTCGACAATATGCACAGTGCTTGCTCTTTGGCTGAGCGCTCTCGGGATATGTTTTTGGAAAGATGGCAACTGACAGGGTTATACAGTGAAGTACTCTGCTTTCCTGCGCAAGCAGACCCGTTACAACCCCACTCGCGGTGGTACGTCTTCCTGTCCATGCATTGCGCATTCGCAGTCAAAACTCGAATGCGTGACCTGCCACGGCACGTGTGCTGATTCATGCTCCAGGTCCCTTCCACTTCCGCGCTCCCTCCAAGATGTTCTGGCGAACCGTCCGTGGTATGATTCCTCACAAGACTCCCCGCGGTAAGGCCGCTATGGAGCGCTTGAAGACCTTCGAGGGTGTTCCCGCTCCCTACGACAAGAAGAAGCGCGTCGTTGTTCCCCAGGCCCTGAGGGTACTGAGGCTCAAGCCCGGACGCAAGTACTGCACTGTCGGTCGTCTCGGTCACGAGTTCGGCTGGAAGTACCAGGACGTCGTTGCCCGGTATGTCACATGTACCAAGTTCAGGCAGTTCAAATTTGCTAATTCACACACAGTCTCGAGGAGCGCAGGAAGGTCAAGGGTGCCGCCTACTACGAGCGCAAGAAGGCTGTCCGACGGCAGTTGGCTGAGGCCAAGAAGACGGCCAACGTCGACTCCAAGGTCCAGCAAGAGCTCACATCCCTCGGATACTAGAAATCGGCAGTCGATGAACAGTGTCGGTTTCAGTTTCGGTGACGTGGTTCGGCGTGGATTGCATTGGGCTCATGGGATGTTTATTTCCTCTACTATACTCCGACCATTCGAAAGGGTGTCCAGGCTAAAAGAGCACATCAATACCAGGGTGCTTACGTGTTCATGGGTCTCTTCGCGGTCGGTCTGCTGTGTCTTCAGGTACTCTTCCGGCTAGAAGCAATACGAAATGAAAAATCCCAGCTGATGTAAAGCATGGTGACGGCGTTGAGCGTTCAGCAATAGACTTGTGGTTATGTCAATTGACTTACGATTCCCCTTGAGTAAAACATGCACGCTTCAAGTGACACAGTGTCTTGCACAGCACTCGGACTCACCATGCGCATCCGATCCGACACGGCTGAAAGGATGGACAAGGTAGACATCCTTACTGACGGTTAACCTCGGCTGTGACGTCGTGCCGCAACGGAACCGGAACCCTTCCCCAGATTTCCCCAATCCATGGTTGTAAGCCTCGACATCAGCTACCGTTGCACCCTGCAATACATGTATTAGATCGCTTCCAGGCAGTGGCTGCTCTAGAGAAGAGCCGAGATATATTTCTTCTTCCGTTCCTTACCCTTGTTTGGTTTGCGCCTGTGAACCTTGGATCGCTCAAGACCTCGGACATCTCTCGCATCTCGTCCCATAGCGGAGCTACTCCGCACTCTTGCGTCTATAGCTTCAGCTCAGCCTGGACCAATCTGTAGATCGATATTTCTATTACGCGTATATAAGTTGTCGTTGTACCCATAGACCACTACATTGCCGTGCAGATACAATGGAGGGGGCCAAAGACCGTCTGAAGCAACTCGCGTCGCACTTCACCTCAGCGAACCCTGTCCCCGGACCTCCACCTATCCATCTCGGCGACAGCCACGAATACCATCACCGACACAACTTCCACACCCTCAGCCCAACATGGTTTCTCTGGCGCGCGGCGCAAATCGAGCCCGACGCGACGGCAATATACCACAAGACAGCAAACAACAAGATCCTACGGCGCTCCTACGCTGAAGCTGCGGATCGCGCACGAGGCCTGGCATACTATCTAAGGAAACACGGATATAAGAGAGTCGGTATACTGTCGACAAATACTCCAGCCTTTTTGGAGAGCACATTCGGCATCGCAGCGGCAGGAGGTGTCAATGTCGCGATCAATTATCGATTGAAGCACGATGACATCAGCTACATCTTCCAGCACTCGGACGTTGATATGATTATTGCGGATGCCGAGTTTGTGGGATTATTGGACGAGTACAAGAAAGAGAGACCGAGCATACCGATATTGGTCGATACTGATACGGACGCGACCGAAGGCGAGCTCTCAGGCCCTTTCGACGATGCAGTACTCGAAGGACTGAAGTACGATATCGAACAGGGCGGCAAAGGCTGGGATGATCTAGAGGCGCAGGCAAAGGACGAGGAGGACGTCATGGCACTTGCATACACCAGTGGGACAACGGCACGACCAAAGGGGGTCGAATATACACATCGCGGCGTCTACCTCGCTGCAATGGGCAATGTTATTGAATCCGGACTAAACTATCACACGGGCCGTGCAAAGTATCTCTGGACTCTTCCCATGTTCCATGCCACCGGCTGGACCTTCCCATGGTCTGTAACTGCCGTGCGAGGAACACACTATTGCCTCCGCAAGATCGATTACCCAGAGATCTGGCGCCTACTGAAGGAAGAAGGTATCACGCATTTCAACGCTGCGCCTACTGTCAACACCCTCCTTTGCGCGGCAAAAGAAGCAGAACGTTTACCTCAATCAGTGAGAGTGACTGTAGCGGCAAGCCCACCAAGCGCCTGGCTTTTTGAACAGATGTCAAATCTGAACTTGAATCCTGTACACGTCTATGGCCTTACGGAAACCTACGGTCCAATCACAAAAGGCTACCATATGCCTGAATGGGATATACTTCCGGAGAAAGTCAAATACGATCGTATGGCACGACAGGGTCATGGTTTCATCGTCGGCAAAGCGACGCGGGTCATCAAGACAGAGCAGCCAGAGGGCGTTCTCACCGACGTAGCAAGAAATGGCAAAGAGATAGGCGAAGTCATCTTCGAGGGCAACATCTGCGCGAAAGGATATTACAAGGATGCCGAGGCGACGCGTAAGTTGTGGGAAGGTGGCTGGTTGCATACGGGCGATTTGGCGGTTTGGCATCCAGATGGCGCGATTCAAATTCTGGATCGGGCGAAGGACATCATTATTAGTGGTATGTTTTTGTATCTCCTGAAATTCTCCTGTGTTTGCATGTTCTCTTCAAAACAACATACTGACAATACATCTCACAGGCGGTGAAAACATATCGAGTGTAGCTCTTGAAGCTATGCTGTCTACTCACCCCTCCATTCTCGAAGTCGGAGTGTGCGCCGTTCCTGATTCGCACTGGGGCGAACGACCCAAGGCTTTTGTTACCACGAAAGACGGAACGAACAGCGAAACCCTAGGCCAAGAAGTGATACAATGGGCTAAGGAGAATAGTAATATCAGTCGATTTATGGTACCCAGAGAGGTTGTGGTTGTGAAAGAGTTGCCTAAGACGAGTACGGGTAAGATCCAGAAGAACGTTCTTAGGGAGTGGGCGAAGAAGGGTAGTGTAGAGTAGACTTGGTTTAACGGATATTTTGTGTCTATTTGCGATATGTGCCACCTGCGTGTACGCGCCGCGCCACATATGAGAACATGCCAAAGCACTATGAGAAGGAAAGTAACCGATGTAGGATGTATGTTAGATATATATGGAAGGTCAGTCTTGCGAGATGAGTGCTAATTTCAATACCACACTCAGTCATTGTTGGCACGATAACAGTAATACAAGATCTGTTCGAAAGACGCATCATCCTCTTCTCTCACGAACACGAGCAAGATGTTTAGCAGCAGCAAGTTTATATATCTTACGTGACGTTGTGTTCGACGCGCTGGCTACCGACAATAAAAACCTTAAACGTGCAGAGGCAGCAGCCATAGCATATGCCAACATGATAGTTCCTACACGAATGCCTCCACGTGTTCTGGTCCCTTCATTGCTCCATTCACTGTCCATCCCGCGACTAGGTATCAATACTCTCACAACACCCATCCATTAACCCCGACGAACACTACATCAAACCAAGCTTGCGCTGCCATGAACACAACTACCCAATTTGGTGTCCAAAGCCCCTCATACCGCATCTTATATGCCTGCCATATCACCATGTGAGCCGTTGCGAGTACCAATTTTCCCACAACTGTAACACCAATCGTAACGTTCCTCCGCAGTACCGAGCCACCGACGTTATCGCTAGCGATGGTGATGAGATAACCAATCCAGAAACACGTAGATATTACGAGAGAGATGGAAGCAAAGTATGGGAGAAGGGGTGCAGAGCCAGTTGGCGTTCCCTCAAACTAGATGATATCAATACGTATACTCTAGAGGTTGATGAAGAATTAAAGTTCTACTTACGAGACCTGTGGCCCAGACAGTAGTGAAGATAGCGCTGATCAAGAAGACGGGTGCACAGATAGTGTCTGTCAGCGCGCGTGAGGCATGAGTGTGCTTTGCGACGAGTCGATATTCGTTGGGGCGGGTGCGCTGCGTCGCTGCACCATAGGAAGGCAGAAGAGGTTCATTTGACATCGTCCAGAACACTTTGTCTAGGCAAATATTGGAAACAGAATATCTGGGTGGGAAGTGAGTGTTGAAGTCGGGGAAGAGAAGGTGGGGTAATCGAAGAGTGATGGTGCAAATGAGTAAGGCTCAGCCTAACTGTGCTACTTCGTTACCTTTTACAGGCGGCCTCTGTCATGCACTCGATGTTTGTACCGTTAAGAACCAAGGTCGGCCTGAAAGCAGATATGGATTTCTATTATGACCGATCAACCACAAACACATCATTCACCCACACTTGCACCATCAAGACCCCGATAAGCAAATACGGGATCTCGAAGTTTGGTAGTGGTTGCGTCGATCCTATCATATCGACAGCATCGAAAATTGTGTATGTGTTTCTCTTTGCAGAAGACGGAAGTTGAAGGAAGTGTAGACATTTTCCGGGCAAGCGTGATGTTATGGTATCGCTGAGTAAGGCTCACTTAACACAGATCGCTTGAGATGGCTCCCAGCACTTTAAAATATGTGTTTGACAAAACAATCTTTTCTAAATCCACTTCAAATGAAAAGTCTATCGTCAGTCACTCTAGCGAAATGAACATGCCAAAACTGCTCTATGTTCCAGGATCCAACAAAAACGCCTGTATCGTCTACCTCTTCCTTTTCTCTTCCTCTTCCCCCTTCTTCTTGGCCGCAGCCTTCTTCGCTTTCTCCATTCTCCCCACCGCAGCCTCTGCCCCAATTCCACCAAAGACCAGCCCAACACCAAGCCATTGCATGCCTGTAATCTCGTGGCCAAACCACCACACACTCCAAACCATTGTCAACATCTTTCTCGTAACCGTGACAGTAACAAGCAGCAACGAGCTGAAGTGAGCCAAGGTATGGAAGATGAAAACCTGGCCTATAGCGCCACAGGCTGAGAACATGAGGACGTCCCAGCCTACCGCGGGGTAGGTGGTTATGAAAGACAGCGCGTCAGAGAGTTCACCGGAGGTAGAACGGGGGTCGAGTCCGATCCAGGGAGCGAGGGGAGTGGAAGCGAGGAGCGGGGTGATAAGGAGGTATGAAACTGTCAATGCTGTAGACATGATATTCTGCGCACACATCATTTGGGGTCCAGTGAAGCCTTTGAAACTGCTGAAGATGTGATCTTGAACTGTGTTGGTCAGACCGTCGAAGAGTAGATTGACACCGAGTAGAACAAGACCGATGGTTTGCGACGCGTCCGCATTGACACCTTTCTTCGCGGCCTTCTTCGCAGTTGACGGGCTGTGCAAGGTAAAGACGGCTACACCCAGTGTTACAAAACCAACGACGGCGTACTTGTACATTGGGTACCGCTTCTGGAAGAGCGAGATGTGGAGGAACATGACAGGTAGCAGCTTGCAGCTTTTAGCCAAGATGAAGGTGACATAGTCGATGTGCTTCAGACTCGCGTATCCAAAGGGAGAAGCGAGCGACGAGGTGACGGCGATTCCAAGGAGCGGCACCAGGATGTCTTGGGAAGGGAATATAGGGAGCACTTTGCGAAGGCCGGTTTTGGGGTCTTTCTTCGCGGAGAGGTTGAGATATAGGAGGCCGGTCATGGCAGCAAAGGCGGATTGGACCGTATTGAGGAAGATGGAGTATGTGAAGCGCTCGTTCTTGAGACCGTGGGTGGTGGTCGTTAACCGCTCTTGGATCCATGCCCAAGTCATGCTGTCTTGCTGTCAGTCAGGGTCCTCGAATCCAATCTACCCTCGCGCCCTGTGACTTACAAACTCCCGTATATACCGGCGACGCAAATGACCAACTGGAACAGGCCTGCTTCCTTCTGCTCCTGGGGGTTTCGCGCATGGAGCTCCGCTTGCTCCTCCAGCTTCTGCTCGATCGCATGGACTGCGCCGTCTAATTGGTGATGCGCATTTCCATTGGCACCTCCCTTGGTCTCGTTGACCTTGCGTCGGACTGCTTCTGCCATTGCGGGTGCTCTATCACGGTGGTCCCTCGATTGACGTATTGGTGATGATTTCGTGCAAGGGGCGCGCGGGCGGGACTATAGCTTGTTCTGGCGTATATAAAGGAGCGGACAGCGCAGTGAAGAGCGCGCGAAGAGGGAAGTCAGCAAGACCGTGTCTGTAGAGCGACTGCGGGAGGAAGCGACAAAGTACACCTGTCTTTAGATTTACATTGCATTGACCAAAGATTCAACCGTGGCATCAAGGGCCCGGAGCTAAGACGGAGCTAAATGAGCGGCACGAGCCATGTTTGAGCCTCAGGGATACCCACTTCGCTAATTCAATCGATGCGGGGGCGACGCTTCACTCGGCCTGTCGGCGAGCTGGTGTGAGTAGACACAGAACACGTCTGGGAGAAGCTATGTATTTCGATTCAAATTTTGCTTGAATATACTAGTTAGTTCCTGAGTAGATATCTATCTAGGCAGTGGCTACAAGCAGCGTCAAAGCCCCGAAGCGTACCGCTCCAGCCGTCATAAAGGTCGTAAATGCTCGCTAAAGTTGATCTAGAAAAACGCGCCAAACGCCAGCAGATGCAAAACCCACTTTTCCCCAAGAGCCAGCCAGAATGCAGCTCACGCCTCACCTCTGACAATCTTCGCAACAGCGCTCTTCACTAGCACCCACATGGGCCCAGCGTTGACTTCCTTGCCGCCACCTTCCTCCATCCCGCATTTCCTCTTCCACGCGTCCCTCCATCCTCGCTCAGTATCCTTCTGCTTGAGCCTCATCAGCTGCCCCGCTCGCTTTCCTTGCCTTCTGTACCCCGCCATGAACGCGTCCCATTCTCTCCTCTCCTTGACGAAAATGACTACACCGTTTCCTGCATCGATTGGCTGGCTACCCCCAGATAGGATCCGCGCCTCCCACGCGCTACCCATGGACTGGAAGGTGAAGTTTGAGCTGTGCAGAACATAGTAGCGTTTTCGCTTGCCGAACTTGGAGGCTGCGTTGGAAGAAGGCGTAATCCAATGTGTCGCGCGAGAATAGATGCCGTCTGTCAGGGCTTCATGAAGAAGCTCAGAGGGAATGTATTGTCGGCACTGAAGGAGGAGCTTATTGCGGAGCAGACTAATGTCGATGTCTGGATGTGCGGTGGGTATTTGTGGCGAGTGAGATAGAAGTGCTTTGGTCTGTGTGCGTGTTGAGCGCGCTGGTGGTTTGGATATGCGTCCCGAGGCCCGTATGACTGTGACCGGGTTGCTGAATTGGTGGGGTGTGATTGTCTGCGTTTGAATAGGCGCCATGGCTGGAGTGGTACTCAGTTCAGAGTAGTGTTTGGTGTGCGGGTCGTAGCAAGTCTTGTATTCTTCAAACTGTGGTTCCGTACAGTGCCGGCTGGGAGTAAAGTCGTCGAGTAAGGATTTCAGTGTGGAGGAGCAGAAGCGAAGAAGAGAGGGAACATGCGGTCAAGAAATCATCTTTAACCATCATGCACCCCTTCCTAGAAGAGCATAGCTCCTGAAAAGAAACAGCTGCCATCCCAGCCTTCGGAAATCAGTCGGGTGCCAAATCTGTCTCTGCCCTTAGTGCCCTAGTCTACCAATCCCTGGGCGCGATCCTGGTCTAGGCAAGCACAGAACAGTGGAAGGATTAGCGAGCCCTGCCCGCCGAACCTCACCGTATGGGGCGTGGGGGAAGGATTGTACAGCGTGTGCAGCGACAACTTCCTCGACTTGTTGCTGTTGCTGGTATATGTGCCGTGGAATCTTTCGCCTTAACCTTCTTCAACGCTGTCTCTCTAGCTGACTTTATAAGGTGCAGGATGGCACAGACCGGACGTCTTGCGCAGGTGCTTCGTCCGAGCGTGGCACTAATGACGTACTCCGCCTGAAGGGTCCAACGGTTCGGACAGCCTCGTTTTGCACGTGTAATGCTAACCTTATTTCCCTTTGGCCGGCATCACCCTCAAGCTTTCGCAAGCACAGCATCACGCATCGAATTTAGACACTAGCATCATAGAATTCTAGATATTTGTAATAGATGTTGTTTGGTTGTATCGGAGTGTCGGTAGGGAGAGCAAGGAAGGGGGAAGGTGTTCGGGCAAGGAGTGAGGGAGTGATTAGGAAGGTACATCGGAGTGTTGTGGTAGAGACCAGGAGATGGCGAGAATCATCTCAGTTCTTCTCCGGCTCTTCTTCGCCAAGAAAACCCAAAGATGGATGTCAGAGCTGCTACCCATGAGCAGATGTACTATCCGGATATCAAAGGCCATAACGTCATGACATTCGTGAGCCGCTCAGCGTGCACTCAGATCTCTCTCGACAATAGAAAGAAAAGTAAACAATGCTCCAGACAATCCATGGTATCCATCAGTAACAGCAAGTAAGAAACTAAGCAAATCCATGCTTTTTGTTGACGGTTGTCGTGGCCTCCATGACTAGAGGCATAAATGCAGATGGCGACGAATATAAAGATTTCGCAGTTTGTAGCGAAGCCTGAGCGGCCTCGGGCTGTCTGGCGACCCCCAAGAGAGTGGGCAAGGCCCTCAAGGTGTAGCGACAACGCCGCGAAACTCCTAACGGCGCCGAGGTTGGGTAGCAGATGCATATCTACGAAGCGATCTACTCCTGGGCCTGGCTGCGACGCATCTTTTCAGCCTCAAGGTTCTCATAGAGAAGATAGAGCGCCTTCTCGTTAGCACTGGCACTACCAGTGATGGTAAACATGCGCTCGCCAGTGTCGTCATGGGGTGCCTTCGCAATGGAGATACGGGCGTTGGAGGTCTTGCGAATCTCGCTGATCTTGCTACCGCCGCGTCCAATGATACAGCCAACCATGTCAGATGGGATGCTGATGTTCTGAGTCTGCATCTCTTCGCCATCTTCGGTATGCGTTGGGGGTGGAGGCCTGCTCGCGGCATCGGAGCCAGATCGTCGGGAAAAGGCAGGAGGCGAATCACTGAAATCAGCGCCATGACCAGTGCGGTTGTACGAGCGTCCGCCCATACCACCGCTAGGTGCACCACCACCGTTGGATAGTGGGACGGGGCCAGCGCCAGGCTGAACCCTGACGGCAGGATTGTAGAGGACAGTACCGTAGCCGCGCTCGGAGTCGTCGATAAGGCACTTGCCAATCTCCCAGATAGCCTTCTCGATACCGCCAGGCGATCCTTGGACTTCGACGATGCGCTCGGTGGACTGGGGGAGCATCTCCTTCTGCGCAACCATACGAACGCCAGAGGCATCCTGAATCTGCTTGATCTTCAGGCCCTGGCGACCAATGATGGTACCCATTTGGTTGTGCGAGATGAGCAGGCGGATGGCTACAGAAGTTAGCTTGGTACCAGCTCTCATACGCAGCCATGTCGCTGGGAGAGCGCTGTGGTGTCGCAATTGTACATACGATGAGTGCCGTCCGTGCGGATAACGCCGCCCATGCCCATTGCAGGAGCGCCTTCGAGCAGACCTTTGGCGACTAGGCCATATGCCTTGGCGATGCCAGAGAGGCTGCCAGTGACGGAGAGGACACGGTCATGAACACCTTGAACGACCTTGCTGACACCGGCGCGCACGCCAGTCTCGTCGCGCAGGTCAGCAACGTTCTTGCCCGCCTTGCCAATAATGACACCGGCCTCCTTGGACGAAACAATGGCTCGCAGGGTGAGCTGCGACTCGGCGTATTCCTCTTCGGTGCGCGGGGCTACTTCGCCCTCACCGTCGATGTTGAGGCGGTCCAGTTGGTCGGCGACGCGGCTGGCATCTTGACCGGGACCGGGTTGGGGCTCTTCTGAGGACATGTTGTGGAGATGGTCCAGGGAAGCGCTGCAGCTGCGGTCAGTGACGTAGTTTTGCGACACGCGCAGTGTCGCGATACTTACAAGAGACGAAGTTGTGTTGTGGAGACGGAAACGAGACCTAGGTGCAGTGGGGTGGAGAGGGTGAGGAGGACGGGTCGAAACTCTCCAGACTATTGTGTCAAATGTCAGTGACTGTGTCGAGGTTTGTGTTTGGAGGTCGGCATGGAAGCTACTCACTGGCGATTACGGAAGTGGCGGGGGAGGTGGTCGGTGCGGGATAGCGAACAGGTAGATGAGAGGGGGGAGCAAGGGTAGGTGTGAGCGGAGAGGAGGGTTGGGGGACGGGTGGGAGAAGAGAAGAGAGGAGTGTTGTCTGAACCAGTTTGGAGCGTGCAGGTAGAGTGGAGGTAAGGTGACGGAGGGAGACGAAGCCCTGGGTCTGAGCAATATTAGGGCGGCAGATGTAGCTTCTCTTAGCGAGACGGACGAGCCTTGCCGTATTCACAAAGATTGCAGATGCTGGGAGGAAGCTACGGAGGATTCAATGCATTTCATGTCCTTGTGCAGCAGTCGACACCGTTCCTACGGGCAACCACCATGCATGGCCTGCAGGCGTGAATGCATTGAGCTGTTCGCAAGTATCGCGCGCCCCATCATCGAACACAGAACAGAATAGACCCCGCGTGCACAGGCCTTGAAAACGGCCACGTCCCCACGAAGATGCAGCTAAATCAGAGCATCCAGGGTATTGGCTAACGATGGTTGGAATGTGAATGTATCGTGCCGTCCATAATTGCGATTGGCTGAGATGTGCGGATCATCCACTATTCAATTGTTTAACTCAGCTTGAGGACACTGTGACTCTGCCAACCTGTGCACTTGCCCCTACTACCATCAACGCCTGCTACCTCAACACCGCTCAATGCTTTTGTCACGTACGAACCCTACTTCTGCGCCTCGAAAACAACTTTCTGCACCTTCATCTTATCGAACAAGTCATAACCTTCAAGGGCTTCGCTTAGTGGCATGATCTTGTCAGCCATGAATCTGTCACGGGTTAGCCATCAAATTTCCTCCATGTTCCAGCCTCAAACTTACCCAAGCTTTTCCTGATGCCGCTTTAAGCTTTCCAAAGCCTCCTCGAACACACTTCTCACCGGACACCTTCCCATCTGGATCCTAACGTTCTTGTTGTATGCTTCATTGCCGGTCCAGGGTATCTCGCCATTATGCACACCGACAGAGCTGATGACACCCCAAGGTCGGACAAGCTCATAACCCATGCGAAGGGCAGGCGAAAGTCCGACAACTTCAATGATAATGTCTGCACCGCGACCCTCTGTGAGCTCTTTGACACGTTTGTCCAGGCCCTCGCGATCAGTTTGAAAGTTCCAGGGCTCTGCACCCAGGGACTTGGCGAGTTCCAGGCGAGAGGGAACAGAGTCAACAGCGAGGATATGTTTTGGCTTATAGTCGGTGATGTTACAAAGTGCGCAGAGAGCTACAGGGCCACAGCCAATGAGCACGACGACACTGTCCTTGATCTCCTCTGGCGTGGAGTATTGGAAGCCGTTCTTAGCTGCGAACATGCCTGTTGGAAATATATCTGCCATAAGAACTAGGGCCTCGTCTTTGATGCCCGATGGTGCTTTGACGGCCGTCGAGTCGGCTAGAGGGACTCGGACATATTCCGCCTGGCCGCCATCTAGGGCAGGGCAGCCAAACAGCTGGCTCTTGACACATCGCGAAGAGAAGCCGTGGGTACAGTAGAAACATTCGCCGCAGGAGGTTGTAAATGGCGAAACAACACGATCCCCGACTTTGAGTGTCTTAATCGATGAACCTACTTCGTGAACGTGGCCAGTAAACTCATGACCCATCACAAAATCGGTAGCAGATGGTTGATGGCCGCGGAAAACGTGCAGTTCACTTGATGTGTTCAGTCAGAGACGTCGGTAGCATCGATGGTGATTCTAAGTACCTGCCGCACAATGCCGTCTGCGAAGGATTAGTAGGAAGTGATGATGCTGAACTGCTAGCGTACCTTTTCAACTTTGACGATGATATCTCCGGCATCTTGAATCTTTGGAATTGGCCTATCTTCAATCACCACCTTCCCCGGTCCCTTGAATACCACTGCTTTCATGTCGTGTTTGATTACTGCAACTGATTATCGATGGTAAGATACTGAGATGAGCGTGACAAGATTGAAATAAAGACACACGTTTGAGTTGAGAAACTAGGAGCGATCAAGTGGAGCTGGTGGACTACCTATAAGGCGCGATGTAGGGCGCGCGCTCTGACGACATCGGACGCGCGAAATGGTCCTCGGTGATGATGTGGTATGGTAGCTTCTGCCCCGCCGAGGTTCGACTGCGGGGTACACACCACGGGCAGCGGAAGTATATTGGCTGCACGGATGTTTCACAGCTTAAATAACATTGCTGAGGTAGTCAGCCACGCCTGGAGACACATGGGAAATGTTGAGACTGGTGTCATGAGTTGATGAGTTGCGCGATTCGGTTCTACGGACTTGGACAGCTCATAGCTCTAAGAAGCTCGAAGCTCGAAGCTCACCGCAGCCCTCCGCCGCTTCCGCATCAACATGCCAGCTCGTGGATAAAAAAAAAATAGCAACAGCACTGTAGGGTCTAGCGTACCATGTAAACCCACCTGAACGCCTTGTCTGAAGTTCAGTCAAACCCAAACGCGTAAACACCTTTCGCAAAATCCAAGCCGTATCGCCATATCCAATCCAAGAATCGCAACAAATACCCATGCAAATATGACGTCGACGGTATCTAGTAAAATGCTCTCCCTCTAAGTGACGGTGCAAAGTAGCTCCTCCTCCAGGATGAACTTGCCCTCCTTGTACTTCTCGCTGGCCTCGTATGCCTTGTCGTATTTCCAACCGACAGTCTCCTTGCACTGGCGACAGTGGATGTCTCGTACTATGTGACGTCCTGTGGTCATGTTGCGTTCGTTGGGGTCGGATTCGGTAATGTTTACGACGCTGTCAAAGAGATAGGCCTTGCCGTGCTGGCCACGGAAGTTCTTCGTAATGTTAGCATTCTATTGATGCGTGGAGTTCAAGGCGCGCTGACCCTGCTGAGTATGTCATCGTGGTTGGAGAGATGGGTCTTGCAGTTCTTGCAGCCGTAGATGCGCGATGAGGTGGAGTTGAGGTAGATGTTGTAGGTGAGTCCCATGGTGATGGACAGGCGATCCGACTCGCTGATCGAGGGCTGCTGGGGTGTGGAAGATGCGTCGAGACCGTGGCGGTAATCAGAGCGGTAGTCAGAAGTGGCCACTCGTTGTTGGTCGCCGCCTGTCATACGTGCTGTTGGCGCGGGTGTGAAGGGGACAAAGGTGGCGGGGAGCTAGCGGTTAAGCGTTTGAAGGGCCCGAAATTTGTGGCTCCCGCTGTTGCGCCCAAGCGCGATTACTATCTTAGGATGTGGAATGAAGCCTTGGATCTGGCCTGGAGGTGACGCCGCTATGCCGGTAACTGGTGGCACGTGCGTATCGGAGCGGGATGACGGAGGCGAGGGGCACTGGCGGGGAGACAGAGAGCGGCGGTAGTGTGACTGGGACGTCAAGTTGGGTTGAATACTCTACACAAATATCTACGTGGCATGGGCTGAGGCTTTGTGGAACCAGACGATGAGGAGTGCAGTGAGAGAGCTCCAGGATCGCCAGGCTAGTGCATGTGGTGAGATGGAGCGGGGCCGTCTTGGAGGAGTAAGGTGGTCAGCTGGCGACGCACGCGGACGGTATTCTGTCCAAACTCGAAGAATTCTAGGGATGTGTTTACATTAGCATGGATGACATGGAGTCGATTGAAGAATCAACGTTTCGACAATCGTTGGCCACAGTCTCCTCTGATTGGTCACGACCATGTCGAGTTACCTGTTTGGGAACATCCAGCCGATCGCGCAGTCCCCAAATGTTTCTCTCCGCAATGACGAGTCATAGGATAAGCGCTTGCCTGGTAGGAGTTATCCTCGGTGTTGTTGCTTGTCGTCTTCGGACATGTAAACATGGACCCGCAGAACAAGAGAGCGTTTTACATTGGCACACAAAGAAGCAGGCTGGCCGTCGATAAACCAACGCATCGACCGACATGTGACGGCGAGCGTTGGGAGTGGGCAGAGTTTCGCGCATCCTCCATGCAAGGTGTTGTTGTTCTCTATTGACGCTGCGGCTCCCAACCTCTCTTCGCGAACTGGGCGAGTCAGACGCCACGCAAGGTATAGCTGTAGAGTGAGGGTGAAACGACATAGGCAATTGCAGAGCGTCTGCAGCACGAGCGAAGTGACAGCGGCCAGTAAATGCACGCCTACGCTCATGCAGGTGATTGGCGTCGCGGCGTGTAGGCGATTATCAGCCCCAGCCTTCCGATGCACGTCCGCTGCGGCTTGCCCTTGTGGCAGACGTGCTAGCGGGCTTAACCTCGCTGATATGGAACATTCTAGCATCGTTTTTAGGACCAAAATCCCAGCTTAATTTTTATCCGCCCTGGATCTCAACCAACAGTCGCTGCAGCCAGACTAAATTTCTAGTGACACCATCCAGGCCGCTATCCTTCCGCAGCTCGCCCCCATGGTTCTTCCCTCCTTCTTCGCATCCTCAAAGAAGTCGTCCAAGACCAGAGATATCCCCAACCTTGCCCCCCGACCTTCACCCCAGGCTACCGCGGGCACCCCTCCTGCCTCGCCTGACAAGCACACCCACTCCAAGGTGAAAGACCGGGAACGCTCCTCCAGCCGCCGTTCGAGCTCATACTCGTCCAAGCGTTCCTCCAAGTACGACCGCGACTCACACCCGCTAAATCTGCCGCCTGAGGAACGCCAACGCCTGTCCTCGCAAATGTCCGCCATGGACCAGCCCACACCCCAGCCAATGGACGTCGACCGGGAACACTCGTCCTCGCCCGCACCTTCGAGCCCGGTAGCAGACGCCCCAAAGACGAATGGCGCCAACGGCGCCCCAGACGGGCCCGCTCCTCCTCCCCACAGATACACAAAGAGCCCGCCGCCGCCCACAGCAAACTACGCTGCCACTCCCGAGGCTGCCACCCCGCCTGCTGAGCCCCCGACCATAGACGCCGAGGAGTACAAGGCTGCTGGCAACAAATTCTTCAAGATCAAGGATTACCCACGCGCCATCGAGGAATACTCCAAAGGTGCGTAGTCATACTTGCCATGCACTAGCTGCAGCTTTGCACTACACAACACACCAAGGAGAGCTTCGGGCTAACCAATCCGCAGCTATCGAGGCCGACCCCAAGAATGCCACCTACTACTCGAACCGGGCCGCCGCCTACATTTCCGCCAACAAGTTCTACGAGGCCATGGAGGACTGCAAGATGGCCGACGAGCTGGACCCCAACAACATGAAGATCCTGCTGCGGTTAGGCAGAGTATATACCAGTCTGGGACGGCCAGACGAGGCTGTGCAAGTATACGACTCCATCAATGCCACGGCCAAAGACAAGCAGCCTGCCTTGACAATGCAAAAGCACCTCCGCATGGCCGAGGACACTGCACGGAACGAGGGCTCGGGCTCCATGGTCATCTACGCTCTCAACGAGGCTGAGAAGGGCCTCGGTGCTGGTGTAGACAAGCCCCGAAAGTGGCAGCTTATGCGGGGAGAGGCACACCTGCGCATGGGCAATGCCAATGCGCTTGGGGAGGCACAGAACGTTGCCATGTCGCTGCTACGGTATAACAACCAGGACCCGGATGCTCTCGTGCTTCGCGGTCGCATCCTATACGCCCAGGGCGAGAACGACAAGGCTGTCCAACATTTCAGACAAGCGCTTGCCTGCGACCCTGACTTCAAGGCTGCTGTGAAGTACCTTCGCATGGTTCAAAAACTGGACCGCATGAAGTCGGAAGGTAACGCTGCCTTTAAGTCTGGCAGGTTCCAAGAAGCCATCGACACCTACACCCAGGCGCTAGAAGTCGATCCCTCGAACAAGGGCACAAACTCCAAGATCCTTCAGAACCGAGCCCTCTGCCACAGCCGGCAAAAGAGCTGGAAGCAAGCCATTGCCGACTGCGAGAAGGCGCTGGAACTCGACCCAAGCTACACAAAGGCACGGAAGACCCGGGCAAAAGCCTTGGGCGAGAACGGCAACTGGGAGGAGGCTGTGCGTGATCTCAAGGCCATCCAGGAAGAGAACCCGTCGGAACCTGGAATCGCCAAGGAAATCCGTGATGCCGAGATGGAGCTCAAGAAGAGCAAGAGGAAAGACTACTACAAGATTCTCGGTATCGAGAAGGATGCCACAGAGCAACAAATCAAGAAAGCATACCGAAAGCTGGCCATCGTACATCACCCAGACAAGAACCCTGACGACGCGGATGCTGCAGACAGGTTCAAGGAGATCCAAGAAGCACACGAGACTCTGAGCGACGCACAGAAACGTGAACGGTACGACTCCGGCGCTGATCTTGTAGACCCCAACGACATGTTCGGTGGGGGCGGCATGGGTGGAGGCATGGGTGGCATGGGTGGTGGCATTGACCCAGAGATCCGTAAGTACAATAACCACTGTGAGAAAACATCCACAGCTAACAAAAGGCACAGTCATGCAAATGTTCGGTGGCATGGGTGGAGGCATGGGAGGCGGCCGTGGCGGAGGAGGTGGTTTCCACTTCAGCAGCGGCGGTGGCGGCAGTCCATTCGGTGGTATGGGTGGTATGCCCAGCGGTGGTCGAAGAGGAGGACCTCCCGGTGGCTTCCCCTTCTAAGCGCCTCATTTATACCCACACAACCCCCACGACGACGCTCCGTTTCAAAAACAGCATCCTCTCTTTGATTCGTGTGTATACCCTTGGCAGAACACTTCCGACAGATTTCATTTACTGGCGTTGGATACAGGAGACGCGCGAGCAGTAGATGCATAGACGGTCGTTCGGATCGCTCTCCTGTATTTGGGTGGGATGCGAAGCATTGATTTTCACGTTGGCTCCCGAGGGATTTAGCATTGCCTGGCGTCTCTCATTACTATTTTGTGCATGAAACCCACTTCTAAGAAATGTCTGCCGTATGTGACGTGTTGGAATTAGTAGTGTAATGCGATTTTTTTTTTTTGAAAAAAAAGTTAACGACCAAGGGATTGTCTTCGTGCTCGTGACGTACAGACAGAGATGGCCTCCCGACACAAGGACGAGTCGCAATGGTGTTCGTGTACAATAGTCGTTGTGGTGGATCGTTCATGTCGTGACATTTGCAGCGGAAATCGTACCAAATCGTGTGCAAAATGAGCCAATGACGTCATACACACTAAGGTCTTGTGAAAACCGTCCAGTAGCATTTCGCATGACCTTGATTTCCATAGTGCCCGAGACCTTAATTTTTACTCTTTCTACCTCAATTAGTAGTAACCCTATCGAAGGTTTTTCTCACGAGTATCATTCCAACAAAAGCACCACTTCGTATAAACCCTGAGCTGGGAAAACTTACTCCTTATTTGATACGTTAGGTTTTCGCAAGTGGTTTTGACAACGTTCAAAGGGAGCATAAAGTCTATTCAGACTGCACCACCAGTAATAGCTACTCGAGCATTCTTTAGAAGACAAGGACCTTCTGAGAGGCGCCTCTACACCCTCTCTACCCTCTACAGATCGTGCCACGTGACCGCACGATTGAATGTCTACAATGCAACCTTCCAGACGCGGCCGTCCAAACCGCCAAACGCCCACGTCAGGACCATCACGAGGCGCCCACACACCGCGGGACCGCGGTGACTCTACGCCATCCTTCATCTACAATTCCGAGGCCAACTTCCATGTCTCAGATTACCGGGGACGAGGACGAGGTCGAGGTCGAGGTAGAGGCAGGGGCCGTGGTGGACCGAACTTCAGATCGGACCCAGACTATCCTCCCGTCCCATCCTTCGCTTTTCTCAACCCCGGTACAGCTGTCTCCATCATCCTCAAACAAGACCAGCCCACCGGACATCAAGTCCGCGGTATTGTAGCAGACTTGCTAACGCGTGGCGATCATCCCCGGGGTGTGAAAGTAAGGTTAAGGGATGGAAGGGTTGGTAGGGTACAGAAACTTGTCTCCGAGAGCGAAGGAACGCAGGGTGAGGCTGTTGTTGGTGGCGCTGGTGCGGGGCTGGGTAGGGATGGTGAAGGTGGGGGAAATGGTGTAGAGAGGAGACCGGGGAGGATGGTTGGTGGGAGAATAGAGAGGGATATTAGGGATGAGGATGAGTATCTTTATGATGAGAGGAGGAGGAGACAGCCTGCGGATGTGGGAATATTTGCTGCGCTGGAAGAGGCGGATCGGAGATATCAGGGAACTGGGAGTGGAGAGTTGAGGAAACCTCAGGTTGCGATATGTCCGGTGTGTGAAGATTTTGAGGGGGATGAGGCAGCTGTTGCACATCATGTTGAGGAGCATTTTGGGGGATGATGGAATTGGAAATGGCGGGTTGATTTGCCATCTTGCTCTGCTTGAAAGGGTCTTTCATGTACACGACGTCGAGCAGTGGTTAACTATCTCCGTCGTGTCAAGATCTCTAACATGCCTTGCGTAAGGGACCATGTATATCTCTGAGCCCTAACAACATCTTTGCCGTCGCGACTGCACCACAGTATGATATCGGCAGTAGCACATTCCCCTTTCCCCGTTTTCATCGCTATCTTACTTGTAGACTATATCTAGACTACGCTTCTCGTCTACATAGTTAAACTCATCCCTAAGAAGCCAGAACTTCGCACCCTTTCCTTCCTGGATGCGCCCATGAGCCTTGTGGTGGTTGATCACATTCTGTCGGCGTTTACTATAGACCTTGACAAACTGCTCGTCTTCCTTCCAATCCTTGAAGATGCTCGACGCAACCCATCCTGCGTTAGGTAGACGCGAAGAGTTTCTTCCGTCGGGAAGATTCCTAGTATTGATGTGGTCGCAATCGAAGGCACGAAATGCTCTGTTGGCCATATCGAGGTCGATGACATTGTCGAGAGCGTTCCACCTGAGCTCGTTGAGTTTGTCTTTCAAGGTTTCAATCTCATTCTCCGGCACCTCAATCTCAATCTCAGGGCGGTCTTGGGATGTCGCATGTCTGGGAGTCTGGATGTTCACACCCACCTGGGCCTGCGAACAGCCCGAAAGAAGTCTACAACGGTGTGAGTGAGATGCTCAATGGAGAGGAGCAAGGTGGATGGGTAAAGGAGGTGCTGGGAGTAACCTGCTGCATTCTCAGAACATAAGATGATGATGTCACACTAAAGAAATCAAGCGTGGTTGGTCTGTCGCGAAACCTAAGATCACCGATCGTTACGTACCTTTCCGGATCCGTTTGAGTCCTTGATTTGCTCACGCGAGACTCCTGCACCTCAGCTTCGAGGTTGGAGAGCCGTGCCCTAAAAGACTCTGCATCTGCTTCGCTCGCTGAGCGCTGTTCGGTAAGCAGTTTGTTTGCTTTGGTGAGCCTAGCGACCTTATCTTCCTCGACCGCCAGCTTTCGCTGCAGATCAGCGATCCGTCCTTGGCTTGCAGTGTTATCGCTCGAGTGAGATGTTGCTTCATCCAATTCTTGTTCTACAACATGAACATCCCCGCGAACCGCGGCAAGCTTCACAATGAGGCGATTATAGGAGTTCTGTGGTCGAGCGCACGAGTGCGATATTCCTTGCGCCGCACCAGCAATATTAGCCAGTTCGACATCCTTGTGTTCCAGAGCGGCTTCGAGCACTTCCATCTGTGCCCGCAGCGCCTCAGCTTCCGACGTCGTGGTGGTGTGGTTAGCCTTTTCCTGCTCGAGATTCTGGTTCAGAGCCTTGACCGTATCCATTTCACTCTGCAGGCGCTGGACTTCGACTTCTAGATCGCTGTTCTTGCGGTCTGCAACACTCAGTTTAAATCTCAATCTAAACAGGTCCCTCTCTTCATCGCTGTCGGAGGCGTTGTCCTCTGATGCGACCGTGCTGCTAGATAGCATCTGATATCGCTGCTGTCGACTCGGATGCATCCCGGCGTAGGTATCATCGTCATCAGAGTGCGCGTATGTCATTTTTCCCCGAGTAACTGATGAATTTGACGCGATTGTGGGTGGTGTGTGCTGGCTAGCTGGGAGTCGCTCCTACTTGATCTGTGTAGCAGAGTCTATGGTTCTTGGCAGAACGCTTCCGCCGAGAAGGAAGGCGTGCAAGAGCCTGGGGCAGGCATAATATTTGCAGGACTAGAAAATGGTGAACGAGGAAAGTGAGGGTTGCGAGGCCACCTGAGCGTTGCTGGTAGCTCTGTTATGGGCCACATGCTGTGAGACAGTACCTAGGTATGGGAAAGCTGTCAGCAGAGATGTCGAAATTGAGGAGGTATTTGGAAGATTGCTTACCTGGGAAACAAGATATAGGATGAAGAAAAGAACAATGCTATCTGCTGTATTTGGAGTACAAGAAGTAGATCCATGAGAGTTGGCAAAGAGCTTTGATACATTCTATAACACGCGATCCGATGACAGCTGATGCACACAACATCATCTTTTGGCGATGAGAAGCCGACAGTAATAGAATAGGTAATACAGATTATGGGGGACTCTAGCGATGTGTTCGTTGTGTATACGGCCAGGAGAAATACAAGTAGAACGATGGCGACAGCAACGGCTGGCATCAGGTCGTACACCTGTGGTGGCTCATACTTACTCATTACCTGCCAGGGTCGCTTCTCCGTTGGCGGCAATATTGATACCATTAGATCCACCAATAGACTTACTGCCATCCGAACCTTCTGTAATGCCTAGGTTTCCGCCTAGATTGTCTGCGTTGCCATCCTGGCCGAGAGTGATACCAGACTCTTCAGAGAACCTTTCAGATTCTTCAGTAGCCTTGACACCATTTGACTTTTCTCCCGTTGCCTTTTGAGCTTCCTTCTCGGCTTCCTTCTTCGCTGCCTCTCCTTCGGCGCGGCCAGGCTGGTTTTCTGTACCAGCGCCAGCGCCGGCCTCAGATTTTGCTGGCTTTTGCTCTTCCGTGGCAGCAGGCTTCTGCGCTTCAGCAGCGGAGTTTCCCTCCTCGGCAGTAGCGGGCTTTTCGCCTTTTGTTGCTGAAGACTTGGGTGCCTCTTCAGTCGTCGCTGTACTGTTTCCCTTCTGGTTTCCGCCGAGCTTAAGACCGTTGCCAGTAATTCCGCCACCTGGGCCACCCAGAGTGAGTCCTCCAATCGTGAGACCACCTCCTCCACCTCCTTGTTTTTGAGCTTCGCGACGGCGGCTTCCCCCGTTGGTCAACGAGTCTAGACTCTGAAAGTCTGCGTCGCGTCTAATGGGGTGCGCTCGGTACGAGCGGGAAACAAGAGCTGATTTCGTCTATCACACGGATAAGCATATGCTACAGACCAAATATCGAACGATGCCAAGGTAGTGTCGAATTTGGATATACTTACTGCCCATAGTGTGCGGGGAGGAACGACGAAAGCATCTACGCACGATATGACCAGAAGACCGAGAGTTAGTTCGAGAGAGAGCTTCATGTTGGCTGATTAGATACTCTGGAAAAAGGGTGTGTAAAGAGAATAGCTGTCCGGCAGCAAAGTTAACAGAAAACCAAAACGAATTGAGGATGTTACCAGAAAGCTTATCAAAGGTCAGTTGGAGATCTGTACTGTAGATAAGTCTTTTCCAGGCCCATGAGTCTCAGCAACATATGCTTACCCGAGCCACCGTCTAGTGCGTACATTGGCATTGCCGGAACCTGCATAATGGAACGCATCCACAACGTTTGCAGGTCAGCTTGGCAATCGTAAGTGGTCGGAGCACTGTGTCAAACGCCAATGCGCGGCATGGTCGACCACTCGCTAGGATGTTGGGGTCGCTCATGTCGCAAAAGCGTCGCAGCTCCCGTCTGGGCCCTGATGGTCGTGTTCTAACCATTCGGCCCTCGTAAAGCCGTCTTGGAAGAATCAAGTAAGAAAGACAAGTCATGGCTAAGCTTCTGGATGGTAATTTTGTGATGCTAGGAAAGCCAAGAACGAATTTGAATCGAGACACGAATTGCGGTTTGAGTATACCGGTTCTGTGTTGAAACAGAGTCTACAGGTCGTACGATTCTTCTGTTAAAGAAAACTTAAGGTGTTGCTGAGCGCATTGAAAGACCTGTTTGGTGACAGTAGGTTTGCTCTTGTCAGGACATGATCGGAAGCACATATTCCAAGGTCACGACGACCTTTAAGTGGCGACAAATGTACGCGAGTGGAGAGGGAACACGAACAACAATACACAATATCGATCTGAAATGGAACAAATTGGCGATGAAATTGATGAGCGGGACGTGGCTATCCCGTCGAGTGCGGGCTGGGAAACCACGCGAAATTGACACGCTAGCGAAGATGACTAAGCCTATGCGACGAGATTCTCGGGGTCGACTGTTCTTGCGGAAGTTCTTAGGCTCACAATTCATGTCAGCATGTCACATCATGACGTTCCGTTGTTGTCTGCACCGAACAACCATGACGCTCTCACGGATCGAAGTGATGCTGTATTGGTCGGGGCCGTGCCACATTTTATGTGAGTATGAGGTTACATGATACGTTATCATTTTTTGGACTGGCCTCTCATGCTACGGCTTAATCAGCTTCAACATGTGTTCCTTATCCAATATGTGCGGCAAGCTAACATGACCTCGGGAAGGTAGATGGCTACAACCTTTCCACTGCGCTTTCTCCGCCTAGATAGATTCGCATACTTCAATACCACCCCAACCAAGCCTACTCGTGCCGGCACGTCTTAGCCGTTATAGAGACGCTCTCCATCGTCTCTGTATTGCTGGAAAGCCTCGTGTAGTGACTCCACGGTCTCACCAGGGAAAAGATGCAGGAAGAATGCGCACCCTTTTTTGCGCTTCACCTTCCACATGAACAACTGCCGCTTTGCGTCGTCATTCCAACCGGTGAAAATGAATTGACTTTTGTTAGTAGATGGGGTGTCTTTCACCATGTCGCGGAGATGTGCAGTAGAGGCTTGTGAAGCGCGACTGGATAGGCTAACAAGATTCTGAGAGGAAGAGTCTGTGAGATGGTGGGTTAGCGGGAAGACTAACAACAGGTTTCAGATCATCGTTTACCTGCGCCACGATCTGAATAGACTCCTAGATCTTGTGCTGGTCCACTAAAGCCAAGGCCGCCCAAGTCAAGTGATCCTCCTAGTGCCTGGGTCTGCCTGTGGTCTCGTGAGAATGCCGCGGTTAGGAAGCCTCGCAAAGTCCGAGTATCGTTCCTGTCTGTCCTGGTATCTGGCTGAGCACGACGAGGAACCACGAAAGCCTCGCCAGTCCAGACCCTACCGTCTGCATAACGCCAAGCCTGATCCGGGTCTTCCCACGAGGGTGGGTCCGCCGCTGGAGCTATCCGCTAAAGTCAGTTCGGAGTCTACAGATGGAGATATTCTTAGTTACGTAGATTGTGTAGTCGGTTGACTGATCCACGTGGCTGCATAAATGAAGAGGCGAAATCTCCGTTATTGTTTGGAAAGAGCGATTCGTCTAGATGTCTCAGGGGACAGTATCCACGATTAGAAGGCTCTGCTGGCGGATGGTCGTTTTTCTTATCAGGTGAACCAGCCATTTGTAGTATACGGAAGGTATCTATTAGGGTTTCTGTTGGAGAGAAAATGACACTTCGGGAAAGAAACGTATGAGCCCTCGAAAACGGATAAACCAAAACAATATTGATAATGATCGCGAATTTTGATCTTTGTACATGTTAAGTGAAGGCAAGAGTAATTGAGTCAAACAATACTTTGCCCCTCAAAGACGACTTCACCTTGTTGTTTCTTGACTCACCAACAATCTACCTGCCCTTTTTTCAATAACATTCGAAGGTCTGCTCGTATCATCGTGTGAGAGCGGTGGTCATCTGGGACGCAAGAGTGCTGACTACTTCCAGGCTACAGTGAATCGTGGTGCTGGACTTGATATCGTCATTGGTATCATATGAAGGAAGAATGAAAAGTGAGTGACCATACAGATCAGAAGCAACGAGTGAATTTAATGGTCCGACTATTGCAATTCGCTCACACTAAAACCCAGAAGCTTGCCATCGGTATTGTCTTTCTGTGCCCTTGTCAATAGTGGGCTGAGCTCTTCTCCGACTCGCTCGTACTTTCTTGCATACAAATCCCTTGATATAAATGGGAATACATGATTCCTTGAACCATAGTTTCTCTGGTACTGGTAGTTTTGCAAGGCAGAACTTCCATGACCCATTAGGGTGACAACTGGCTACGGTCCCTTGTCTGAAACGTTGCCAGTGTATCCCGCGTATCACGAGGGTGGATAGGCTTGAGCTCGCTGACAAGGTCTTGAATTAAGAAGTCAGGTCTCAAGCCAGAGGTCTACAGCAATCCCATTTACCTATTGCGCAGATGTGTGAGGTGCTCGCTAGGCGCCGCGATATTGACTAGGAATTGCCGGGACTGTCAAGAAGTTGTCGGAAAGCCTTGTCAGTCATGAGGTATACAAAAAGTACTACAAGACACCTCTTGCCATACTTAAAGCGGTGCCGAAGGTTTGTCGGCATGCGCCAACAATCTCGTACAAAACCTTATTGTCGATATGGTATGATAATTTTATGAAGCTTGAATAAAGCGCAAGCACCCGACTTCTAGAAAAATTGGGCAGTAGTTTGGATACGCGATCGAGAGCTATCTTCACTTGAGCGGCCAATGTGTTGTTGACAGCTGGCAATATCATTTCAAAGAGGTTATGTGGCAGGCCAGATACAGTTAGCGTTCTGCGCCACAGCTGTGGCCGAACATAACGTCATTGTTCTCCATCTCGCTTCACAGCAGCTGCCCACTTCCTACAATCTCTACAGTCCGGACGGCAGACATCCTTCTTTCTCACACAATCGAATTTGATAGCTCGTATTTTTGCGCTGTGGTTGAAAGCCACTTTGTCCATTGGACTGCAGTTTCCTTAGCTACAGGAGTTAAAACAGCAACCTCCAGCTCAACCGAGCACATCACTCATCTCCCCCACAACCATGGCAACGCGGCGTAAACCAAACAGCGACACAGACAACGGTGTACCTCTCACAGCGGGCATGCCCGGCGGTACCATCCGCCCACCGACCTCATCGGCGCGTCGCTCCCCCTTCCTCCCTACGCGCCTCGAAGCACAACTCATCGCCATCTACCCATTGACACTCCTCCTCGGTAGCGTCTTTAGCATAATTTCGCCTTCCAATCGAGCCGCGCCCTATTCCGCAACCCTACAGTCTCACCCTACCGAATTTGCGCCCTCATACTTTGCGCAGAAAAAGAACATCTTCAATGTATACTTTGTCAAACAAGGATGGTTCTGGACTACACTAGCATTTGCTGTCTTTGTTACCTTCCATCCTGGTTTCGGTCAGGGTGCGAGTGCGAGGCGCATCCGAGCGGTCATGCGATATGGTGTTGTGACGACTTGGTGGTGCTTCATGACACAGTGGTTCTTTGGACCGCCGTTGATCGATCGCGGCTTCAGGTTCACTGGAGGTCAATGCGAAATAATAAGAGATCCCGAGGCGAGGGAAGAAATGAGCAACACAAGAGAGTATATCACGGCTGCGACGTGTAAGGCAGTTGGTGGAACTTGGAAGGGTGGTCA
Source organism: Alternaria arborescens (assembly GCF_004154835.1). NCBI lineage: Eukaryota > Fungi > Ascomycota > Dothideomycetes > Pleosporales > Pleosporaceae > Alternaria > Alternaria arborescens. The sequence continues at coordinate 6,646 of NW_021167889.1, read as the reverse complement.
TGACATCTCTGGACATGTCTTCTTGCTTATTCTTGGCTCATCGCTTCTGTGGTTGGAATTCCTGCCTGCGTTGACGCGTGTAGAAGGGCTGAGAGACGGAAGGTTGATCACTTTGCCAGATGGCAAGGTTGCAAGTGTTGCAGTGGAGAAAGAGCTGGTGAAGTCTGAGGGTGAAGCTACCGCGCGTGGCGTCAAGTTCGCGCTCAGTGTCGCGGCGCTGATGTGGTGGATGCTTCTCATGACAGCTGCCTACTTTCATACTTGGTTTGAGAAGTTCACGGGCCTGCTAGTCGCATTCGCAGCGCTGTGGACTGTCTACTTCCTCCCAAGAGGCGTTTTCCAGGTTAGAGCGTGGTTGGGTATGCCTGGTGTATGAAAGATTTACTGTGTAGTAGCGAACTGCAGGAGTGGCGGTGGGCAGTCATCTTGCAGATCGCATGGCGGCGATCGCAAAACAAGCCGAGAGCGGCGACGACATAGACTGCATGGCGAGTTGGTGAGTTGACGAGTCAAGCGCTTGAGCAAAAACATAATGAGTATAGTATTGTTTAATGGCATATATTACCACTTCATCCTGTGTTCGACAACAGGCTCATTAGGTCATAGACGTCATTTTCGAGCAAAAGATGGTATGACTTCAGAATGATACCAAAAACAAATCCCTTGCCGTTGTCGCTAACACTAGGTATTCCGGGAATCCCTCCGTGCCGCTCCCTCTACAATGTCGGAGCTACACCAACGGTTTTCTAGTGACAGGCATGTTGTGTTCCGGGCAACACAGGGCTAGTGTACCAGATGTGAGATGGCAGCTGCAGCCTTTGACAGGACCGTTGACCACATCTACCGCGGCTAAACCTCGCATCGACCCAGAGTTACACCGCGCCCATCTCTAAACGGTATCCTATCCGCCCAGTTCCGCCCGCTTCACCCAATCACTTGATTCTCCGTAGAGTCGCATTGTGAAAGAGTTTGTCTGTGACCCCAGACTTTCCCCACTTCCCCTCACGATGATCAAGCCATTGCATCCCGATGTTAAGCTAACCATGCGGCATTGGTTGTTGAGACAAGTACTTAATGGAGGTACCTTAGCGGATTTCCGCGACGTATTGCTCAACTGCAAAATCTCGCAATGTTTGGCATGAAGGGTGTTTGCGCGTTGAGCCTTTTGGCCAGCGCCGTGGTTGGTCAAAATGGTATGGAATGGGTTTCGGATCCGATAGAGGCGGCTGCTGACGTGAGGCAGCTATTTCAGCGACTGGGACAAACTTCACCTTGACCGCTGATGGCATGTCATACCTCTTCCATGTAGATACCGAGTCGGGAGACCTCATCTCGGATCATTTTGGAGGACCGACCGACGACTTTACACCACCTGCCTTTATCCTCCCCTACGGATGGCATGCTGGGATATCCAACGATCGTCGCGAGTTTCCTGACAGTGGTCGTGGCGACTTCCAACTACCAGCGATTCACATCGAACATGCTGATGGGGACACCGTATCCGCGTTCCGTTACCAATCTCACGAGATCACCCAGGGAAAGCCTTCGCTACCAGGACTACCCGCCACCTACGGTGAAGCTGGCGATGTAACGACGATCACCGTACATATGTACGACAACGTTTCTGATGTTTCGGCGGCTTTGTCGTACTCGATCTTCCCCAAGTACAATGCTATTGCGAGAAGTTTTAGCATTGCAAACAACGGTACTGCCGATATCGTCATCGAGAGAGCCTCGAGCTTCAGCACCGACTTTCCTAATCTGGATCTGGAGATGATTGAGCCGCATGGTGATTGGTCACATGAATTCCAGACTGTGAAGAGAAAGATTGACTATGGCGAGACTTCGTAAGTCGATGTCCTCAAGTATTGCTACAGTGTGGTTAATAAAGGGCAGATTCCGAAGCACGGCAGGGTATGCGTCGCATCTTCACAACCCCTTCTTCGCCTTGGTCTCGCCAACTACCACTGAATCTACCGGAGAGGCGTGGGGATTCAGTTTGGTTTGGAGCGGCAGCTTCGAGGCTACAGCCCAGCGTTTCTCTAATGGCTACGTACGTGTGCTTATGGGCCTTAACCCGCTTCACGCCAGCATTCGTGTGGCTCCAGGGGAGATGTTCCAGTCTCCTGAAGCTGTTGGTGTATACTCTTCTCAAGGTGTTGGTGGCGTATCGCACTCGTTTCACGACCTATATCGCAACCATCTCTCCCGTTCCAAGTTCACGGATCAAACCAGGCCAATTCTACTCAACTCTTGGGAAGGATTGAGCTTTGATATCAACGAGACTTCTCTGGTCAACCTGGCCGGCGAAGCTGAAGAGCTAGGAATTGAGCTCTTCGTGATGGACGATGGGTGGTTCGGCGTAGAGTATCCACGCAACAACGACTCTCTCGGTCTGGGCGACTGGACGCCAAATCCGGCTAAATTCCCTGATGGTCTTGGCCCATATGTGGAGCAGGTCAACAACTTTACAGTGTTGAACGCATCATCAACACCTTTACAGTTCGGTATTGTGAGTGTCTCTGTGCTATGCGAACTAAATTTGAGACATACACTGACATTATACCTCTATATTTAGTGGGTAGAACCAGAAATGGTCAATCCCAACTCGACACTTTACCATGAGCATCCCGATTGGGTCTTGCACGCGGGAAAGCACCAGAGATCGCTGACTCGAAACCAACTAGTACTGAACGTGGGATTGCCCGAAGTACAAGAGTTCATCATCAGCTCCGTCTCTCGAATTCTCGATTCTGCGAACATCCAATACGTGAAATGGGACAACAACCGCGGCATGCATGAGCTTGCCCGTCCATCTGACGACTACACTTATATCCTCGGTTTATACCGCGTGATTGACAACCTCACAACAAGCTACCCCAACGTACTTTGGGAAGGCTGCGCATCCGGTGGAGGCCGCTTCGACCCAGGTCTGCTCCACTACTGGCCTCAGCACTGGACTTCCGATAACACGGATGCATCGAACCGTCTCACCATTCAAATGGGTACATCACTTGTCTACCCACCTTCGGCGATGGGGTGCCACGTCTCCGCTATTCCGAACGGTCTCACCCACCGCAACATCAGCATCGAGTACCGCGGCCATGTAGCGATGATGTGCGGCTCCTTCGGTCTCGAACTAAACCCCGGGGAGCTCTCACCCGAGGAAGCTTCCGCCGTACCGTCCATCATGGCGCAAGCTAAAGCCGTAAATCCGGTAGTTATTTCTGGTGACTTTTATCGCCTCGCCCACCCGGATGTCAGTAATTGGCCAGGTGTGCAATTCGTCAGTGCAGACGCAAGCCAGAGTGTAGTGTTTGCGTTCCAGCAACTATATATGATAAAACCGGCTGCGCCTCCACTGAGACTGCAAGGCTTGGATCCTAAGGCGAGATACTACAACGACTTGGACAATGCTACATACAGTGGGGCTACATACATGAATGGTGGACTCAATATTCAGTGGCCCATGGGGGATTATCAAAGTAAGCTGATTTGGTTGAACAAGGTCTGAATAGCTTAATGTGTACATGCATTTACCATAATCGAATCAACTTCGTCAGTGACGCACTTGTCTGGAAGCATCTGATCTCGTTCAGGAGCGCCAATAGCGAGGGCCGTTCCTAAATCTCAGCCAATGGACGACGGTAAACCGCTTCCCACCCATTCTCTGCAACAGCCCGAATTTTCTTGTCATCCATGACCTTGACCAGCTTTCCACACTTCTCTCCGGTAAGCATAGCGACGTACTGGTCTTCCTGCTCCTTACTAATCAGATAGTACCGACAAAGGTACGCCACGTGGTTGGCCAATGCCTCCAGAATGGGATCTACGACCGCGTCCTTGCATGTCAGCTCAGCAATGGTGACTAATTCGTTGACTTCCACAGGACGACAAACAAGACCACCAATGTAACGTTCGATGACCTGCTGAGTATATTGAGCCATACCTAAGGTACGCGCTGTAAGGTGAAGCTCTAGACCCTTCTGGAGGTTGTTGGGTATGGGAAGGTCAGTGTATTCCTTATCAGTGCAGATCTTCCGCAGCCACTTCGAGATGACACGCATCGACTCCAATGTGACGTCTTTGTGATTGCATCTAATCAATCTGGCTTCTGCATGATCGCTTATTTGCCGACGGAACGCTGGTGAAGCAGCAAAGAAAGCTAGCTTGGGGACACTGACTTCCACCTCTTTGCCGTTGGGGTCAAGTACTTCCACTTTGATGGTGATGTGTGGATATAATTCTCTACGAGCCGAGGCTGACCAGTTGCGGAGATGATACCCGCCGTTTAGATTCTCTAGGTCTCCGAGGACTCTGTTAATTTGGCCGGTCGGGGAAAGGGAGTCGACAAAGTTACTTGTCTTGGCGGCATTGCGACGCTGGGAACTTTTACCCTTCACGGGTCGGTTAGTGTTGGTATTGCGAGAAGCGGTAGACATTATTGTAGTGTCTTGGATTATCCAATATAGTTTCAGAGTTGATGTGTAGATGTTTCCAGAGTTGATTATAATGTACATCTCTCAAAACGAGTGATTTGGGAGGCTTTATAAATCTCCAGGAGGAACTTTCTCAGAAGGTGATTGCTAGCTGGTATGAGGGAACGAACTGAGCTATGACCCTAAGTTTATCGTGTTTGTGTCCAAGAGAACCTTCCGCATTAGGTGAGTGAATGGATGGATGAATCAATTCAGGGCTATACCTTTGAAGTAGGCTATGCGCTAAGGGTGAGTGATAGAGCAAAACCCGATAGACGGCTGCACAGACCTGTCGGAAGGACTAAAGTATATTGCAGATCAGTTGTGGCAACGATGAGAATTCCGTTGTATCATCCTGATGTTCGTTCGAAGATTCATTTTTAAAGACGGACATTGTATGACTTATCTTTGAGGGTCTAAAGCTGCAGCACACCTCTCGTATATGGAAGAGCTGATCGCAGTATAGCAGGTAAGTAAATTGGTCAGTTGACTATCCGAGTCATATTCACCAGTGAACATTGTATTTGTCTCGGATTGGATTGGAAGTTGCTCATCACTCAAGTTGACGTTAAATGGCAGGATGTCTGGAAATGTGACAAAAGTTGTCAGGTGTAGCTGCGCAATCGTGGAATTGCTACCATTGAGCCTGCTCTTACAAGAGCTGAACATGTCACTACCGCTTGTGAGCATAGATCTCCACAAGCACTTTGTTGCGTTGACATAATGTGCACAAATTGCAGAATTGAGTCATTACGGAGAATTGTGCTTACACTAAAGCGAACATGGTAAATGAATGTTGTACAATCTTTGGTTTGTTTTGCTTAGACGTGTGGATTTGTTCCATCGGTGAATACCTTGCGTAGTTCTTCAGCTGCTGCAGATGTGCTCGAGCCCTCGCGATCGGAAGGAAATCCGGCAATAGATCGTACATTGCGCGCTGCATCTGCTCGACATGCATCATCCCCTTTCTTTAGGATATTGGAAAACCTATTCTTACTTCTTGCGCAGCCCACTAACTTGAGGGGAGCAGCTTGGTGATTATGATGGGTTCAAAGTATGTTTAGTCGAATGGTGGTGTTACTATTGATAGCTCCTCATGCAGCGGGGCTCTGCTGGTTGCTCCGTTTGGCCCCACTAAACTTCATGCACCCGCGGATAGCCCCATTGGCGGCGATAGCCAACACAAGCGCCGGCACCCGTGTTGAGATGGCAGCGTTCCGAAGATGGGGTGCAGCGCTTGTCAAGGCAGGAGATGGTGATGGGATCCGGGGTGACGAGCCAAGTCGATGCGCAGGTGGGATGTGTTGGGTTACGCACGCTTGGAACAATCCACGATGCACACGAAGATGTTGGTGGCGGTCGTAGGTGTATCTAGCTCTGTTTGTATGTCTCCCGTAGTTTATCGAGCCAGCAGGAGGGGTCCAACGTCAGCCAAGATGCATCTTCAAGCGCCATGGACATGTTCAATTGGATAGAGGGGTCAACCCTAGGTCTTTCTCTCGCGTGTGCACAAGGATGTGTAGTCGAAGAATGTATTTGAGCCCACACGTCGCCCTGATCTCCATAGTAAGCCCTAAGACAGTTGCCGTAGACTCGATAGACTATTGATTCGGGAGAGCATCAGCTGTAGTCGGGAATGCACTCGTATGCGGGCCAACGTCAGTCGAGAGGTACTGGCGGCAATGTAGACGCAGTCACCAACGAGCGATCGACTCAGACGCCCGAATAATGACCTTCGACACTATGCGTAGAAGATGAAACAGAGCTAGGGGCCATTCATAAGAAGAGCAACCTCAGCGCTTGCGGAAACACTCAACAACACGGCTTGCATCTTGTCTCGTGGCATGTTGCAGACCCCAAGGTACTCGCAAATAGGACCATCACCCACGCCGCAACACACTGATGGTCGTCTGCGCGCACTCGCCACTACCGAATGTTGTTTGGAGCCGTTTCATCCTTTATTGGCTGCGCGTCGGTATTTCCTTGTTATTAGTCCACGCGTCAAATGAAGGTTGGAGAGGCTCTTTGCAACCGCTGGACATCAGCCTAGTCCCCTTCTCGGCAAGCCTTGCGCGCACGCGCCTAGTTGCTCTCCACCACCGTCTTGAGCCCCTCCAGCACGTTCGAGTCTTGAAACCCCAAAGACCCGCTGTCTTTGTCACTCCTGG